>NC_092226.1:1898052-2028052 GCF_036320965.1 Panulirus ornatus | reverse complement strand
GAGAGTGATCATGACACCAGTGGGTGAGAGTGATCATGACATCAGTGGGTGAGAGTGATCATGACACCAGTGGGTGAGAGTGATCATGACACCAGTGGGTGAGAGTAATTATGACGGTGGGTGAGAGTGATCATGACACCAGTGGGTGAGAGTGATCATGACACCAGTGGGTGAGAGTGATCATGACACCAGTGGGTGAGAGTGATCATGACACCAGTGGGTGAGAGTAATTATGACGGTGGGTGAGAGTGATCATGACACCAGTGGGTGAGAGTGATCATGACACCAGTGGGTGAGAGTGATCATGACACCAGTGGGTGAGAGTGATCATGACACCAGTGGGTGAGAGTGATTATGACGGTGGGTGAGAGTGATCATGACACCAGTGGGTGACAGTGATCATGACACCAGTGGGTGAGAGTGATCATGACACCAGTGGGTGAGAGTGATCATGACACCAGTGGGTGACAGTGATCATGACACCAGTGGGTGACAGTGATCATGACACCAGTGGGTGAGAGTGATCATGACACCAGTGGGTGACAGTGATCATGACACCAGTGGGTGACAGTGATCATGACACCAGTGGGTGACAGTGATCATGACACCAGTGGGTGAGAGTGATCATGACACCAGTGGGTGACAGTGATCATGACACCAGTGGGTGAGAGTGATCATGACACCAGTGGGTGACAGTGATCATGACACCAGTGGGTGACCAGTGATCATGACACCAAGTGGGTGACAGTGATCATGACACCAGTGGGTGACAGTGATCATGACACCAGTGGGTGACAGTGATCATGACACCAGTGGGTGACAGTGATCATGACACCAGTGGGTAAGAATCGTCTCACAGATTTACCATAAACGTACCACAGAAGGTGATGGGCGTTAACATGGGACCAGGTGTAGGGCTGGTCATGGAAACTAAGAGGTGAATTTCTATCACGAGTGACGTAGTGTGGGCAACTGTCAGCAGGCAGTGTGGGTAACTGTCAGCAGGCAGTGTGGGTGTTGTAGGTAAGGGGGTTGGGGTGGATGATGGCTGCTGGCATAAGAGCCAATGTGTGAGGTGTAACCTGATGTAACGGTTCAGTAGGAGTGCAGGTGATGGGTGAGTTACCATGGAAACTTGGGTGTAATGCCATGAGAGTTACCTGGAAAGCTATCTTGAAAGATACAGATAGCTTCACCATGGGAGTTACAGCTGTAGTTATTACAAAAGCTGTGTGGTAGTAATACAAAGGAATACAAAGGTAATCAAACAGCAACAGACCCCTTGATCCTTCGAGGTTGTTTGTGATAGTGTAAGACATCAGAAACTCACAGATTTATATGGGTAGAGTAGAAATGTTGATCATTGAAGATAACATGACATTTACAAAGTATACTGGAGGGGACATTGTAAATACTGGAGGAAGTAAGTAAAAGGATGTCAAAAAACGAACTTAGAAATAACTATGAAAGTAAATATAAAAGAATTACATAAAACAAATGTAGAGGTAATTGAGGAAGCAGATAAATGGTGTAAATGATTTACGTCAGACGAATGCGAAAGCAAGACAGACATCCCAGAGCAGTGGATGCACCGACCGTCCTCAGTAAACAGTAATTGTAAAATTCCCTGTCCAGAAAAACATGAAATGATTGATAATAAGACCACGACAACTGGTCATAACCATAAGACGACAACAACTGGTCATAACCATAAGACGACGACAACTGGTCATAACCATAAGACGACGACAACTGGTCATAACCATAAGACGACAACAACTGGTCATAACCATAAGACGACGACAACTGGTCATAACCATAAGACGACGACAACTGGTCATAACCATAAGACGACGACAACTGGTCATAACCATAAGACGACAACAACTGGTCATAACCATAAGACGATGACAACTGGTCATAACCATAAGACGACAACAACTGGTCATAACCATAAGACGACGACAACTGGTCATAACCATAAGACGACGACAACTGGTCATAACTGGTAGTGAGAAAATGATATACTGACTGATCATCAGTGTCTACAACCCAAGGCAAACACTTGTTGTCACCAAGAGGCGTGAGGCGTCAGCGGGGAACATCAAACCTGAGGCTTTGCTTTGCTCCACCAGAGGAAGATGGTGCTACCTGGGACAGCTGGAGATACAATGGGGAGTTACAGCACGGGAGAACCACCGCTACGTGGGGGAAGGCGTGTCCCACCCTCACAGGGAGAAGGATGTTCGGATCACTGAGTGGCAGACGTGATGGTATGTTCTGCCTTATTATACAACCGGTACCTCAACTTCATCACCCCATATATATATATATATATATATATATATATATATATATATATATATATATATATCTTTCTTTCTTTCATACTATTCGCCATTTCCCGCGTCAGCGAGGTAGCGTTAAGAACAGAGGACTGGGCCTCTGAGGAAACATCCTCATCCAGCAACATGTGTTTGTGTTGACAACTGGCAACAAATGAAAGGACAAAAACTCCACCAATTAGCGAACACATCAGAGTCGTGCTGGCTCGCTGTACCCCAGCCTGGGTCAACACGACCTGCCGTACCCCAGCCTGGGCCAACACGACCTGCTGTACCCCAGCCTGGGTCAACACGACCTGCCGTACCTGCTGTTTACCAGGTCTTGTGTATTGCTGTTGTCATCATTACGCTGTGACACATGGCTGTAATGTTGAGAATAAAGGTCGTGTAGTGTGGTGCGTCCGGTGCTTGGTGGAGGGAGGGAGGGACGGAGAGTCACAGTGAGGTATTGTCAGGGTTAGGAAGAGAGACATGAGGGAGGAAGCCTGAGGCAGGCAAGATTGTGAGTATGAAGAAGAGAGATAGGAGAGATAAAGTGAGGGTAGGGAGGTAGAGATTATACGAGAATGTCTCCCTCCTCTCTCTCTCTCTCTCTCTCTCTCTCTCTCTCTCTCTCTCTCTCTCTCTCTCTCTCTCTCTCTCTCGCTACACCAAAAGTCCTCACCAGAGACTCATTGTATCCCAGACATGAGGGAGTGGCAGTAATGCATACAAAGGCTGATGATGGGTCAGCAGTGCATGGTAGAGCTGTGACTGAAGGAAAGATGGGTCAGCAGTGCATGGTAGAGCTGTGACTGAAGGAAGGATGGGTCAGTAGTGCATGGTAGAGCTGTGACTGAAGGAAGGATGGGTCAGCAGTGCATGGTAGAGCTGTGACTGAAGGAAGGATGGGTCAGCAGTGCATGGTAGAGCTGTGACTGAAGGATGGATGGCATGAGGGAAAGCGCGCCTCATGTAGCTGGAGAGGTGGTGACAAAGGAAAGGGAGGATTGACCATCTTGATAAGAAATAACCTTAATGGTAACTGTAGGAAGAAAGTGCTATACAATGATGATAATAATGAAGGAACAGTCAACATGAAGCAATAAGGCGTGCACCTCTATGTGATAACAATAACGGATTAAATTAGCAGGAGATAACTGGAGACATTTGGATCCTCGTGGTGATAGGAGATAACTGGAGACATCTGGCTCCTCGTGGTGATAGGAGATAACTGGAGACATCTGGCTCCTCGTAGTGATAGGAGATAACTGGAGACATCTGGCTCCTCGTAGTGATAGGAGATAACTGGAGACATCTGGCTCCTCGTGGTGATAGGAGATAACTGGAGACATCTGGCTCCTCGTAGTGATAGGAGATAACTGGAGACATCTGGCTCCTCGTGGTGATAGGAGATAACTGGAGACATCTGGCTCCTCGTGGTGATAGGAGATAACTGGAGACATCTGGCTCCTCGTGGTGATAGGAGATAACTGGAGACATCTGGCTTCTCGTGGTGATAGGAGATAACTGGAGACATCTGGCTCCTCGTGGTGATAGGAGATAACTGGAGACATCTGGCTTCTCGTGGTGATAGGAGATAACTGGAGACATCTGGCTCCTCGTAGTGATAGGAGATAACTGGAGACATCTGGCTCCTCGTAGTGATAGGAGATAACTGGAGACATCTGGCTCCTCGTAGTGATAGGAGATAACTGGAGACATCTGGCTCCTCGTGGTGACAGGAGGAAGTCAACAATACGTCACATTTTTCACAGTTGATACAAACACAAAAAATTCCCGAACCATCATGTTGGTGAAGCCACGATACGAACACACTCTACTCCCACACACTCGACGTAACTACGTACACACACTACTCCCACACACTCGACGTAACTACGTACACACACTACTCCCACACACTCGACGTAACTACGTACACACACTACTCCCACACACTCGACGTAACTACGTACACACACTACTCCCACACACTCGACGTAACGCTTCGTGTTGCTCAGGAATCAGAAACACCAACTGATGCTCCGGAACCATTAGGGAAGACCAAGGTGATGTAGGGAAGCCTGGCAAGGAAGGGCAGAGTGATGGAGTGGTGATGGCAGGTTGGCAGGGAAGGGCGGAGTGATGGAGTGGTGATGGCAGGTTGGCAGGGAAGGGCGGAGTGATGGAGTGGTGATGGCAGGTTGGCAGGGACGCTCCAGCTGAAGGTGTTAAGGGCAGCAGTCAGGCGAGACTGATTGATGATGGTAGTGAGGGAGGTGCTTATACCTGGGGGGGGAGGGGGAGAAGGAGGGGAGTGGGGGAGTTCTTGCTTGGTGGTGGTAGCACACACGTACACACACACACACACACACACACACACACACACCACACACACACACACACACACACACACACACACACACACACACACACGTGTACTGGCGACGATACATTGGCTGGAGGTGAGTGGGAAGCAGCTTGTGTGTTGTGTAACAGTTGTGTTGATGAGACAACACAAGAGGATCAACGGTGTGGCTGGCGGGGGCCCGCGCGCCATATGTGGCCACAAAAATACATTACAAAAGCAGATGTCGACGCTCACATTACCCTCCCTGGTGCTATGACAGACTCTCTGGGGTCCCGCAAGACGACTACTGAAATACTAAACCCGTTTCCACGTCCGTCTTTGTGTCTGTCTGTCGTCAGGAATATTTTCGCTGTCTCACCGGTACATCATCGTGGTGGTGACGGCCGGATGGGTAGCGAGGGCGGGCGGGCGGGCGCGAGGTGTGATCTAATGATTCCTGTCTGATGTGGGCGGCTGGCTCTGGGACGGCCATATGTCGCGCGCTGCTCAGGTCCGGTCCGGTGTGGCCGCCCATCCCCCAGCAGCAGCAGCAGCAGCAGCAGCAGCCAGGCGAGGTGCCGATCAAGACCCACGTCTCTGCCATCTTCATCCTTCATGCCAGTCATTACCGCTGTACACAAGATACATCTAAGGAAGAAATATCATCATGATGATGTCTGGTGGAGGGAGGAACCACCCTGGTGCCTCCGGAAGGGACGTCTGTCTTGGTAATGAGTGGAACTGTGACAGTATAATGACCTCCTCATTAACTCACTTCATCTGGGGATGGAAACCCGTTTCGTGTAGATACTTCACGTAAGTCATAATACTGTACAGAACATAAACACTGGCAGGTGACTCGTTCTTCAATTCGGATTTTACACTTGAAAACAACGACGAATTCTGAATCCGTGATAAATAGCAAACACACGATACCAGAATTTACCGTCACAGTTAGACAAGTCTTAACACACACACTCACACACACACACACACACACACACACACACACACACACACACAAGATGAAGACTGATAACAGTCCAGTTCCTGATCTTTTCTATACACGAGTAACTGAAAACGTCAAACACGAACTGTCAAACAGTTAACCTATGTCCTCGATAGATGACCCCAGGATGTAATATTACCACCGGATACAAAACTGACAGACGTCAATCCTGAATTCAAAAAGGGAAGCCGTGAAAAGCCGGCAATTTCCGTCCTAATAGCCTTACAACAGTAAGATGTAAACTTTTATGGAGTCGATGATTAGAGTTAAAATCGTAGCTTAACTCGAGCAATACAGACTGATCAATCATACACAACATGCCTCACAAATCTCCTTAAATATAATCATTCTATCGCTCAACATTCACAAAACTAAAGCAAAAGATATTATATTTCTGGTCTTCCAAAAAACATTGGATAAAGTCCCCCACGTTAAACTGATGCCCAAATACCTGGATGGAAGGCTGGTGACGTGATAGGAAGCTGACTCGTAATGAATGGGGAAATCATCACCGTGGTCGCTCATTACGAGTGGGGTCCTCCAGGGAACCGTGTGTGGCCTATACTTTTCCATCATTATCATGAATGACAGTGATGTACAGCTGGATAACTTAGAGTCCAGACTTGCAGATGGCACAGACAGAGATCAGGAATGTCAAGCTAACTGAAGAATACAGGCTACGATTACAAGAGGATCTAGGTAAAATAACTGAATGTTCTAGAAAATGGCAGATGCCATTTTACGTCATTATATATATGTCGGGTGTTTCAGGTCGGAAATCCGAACAAAAATTCGATTATGATCAGTTGGGCATCAGTATAAAGGACTGCTCTTGTGTGAGGGATCCAAGCGTCACTCTCTCCAACAACTTCAAATTCTCCAACATTGTAAAGAAGTTGCCAAGAAAGCGAATAGGATGTTAGAGTTTATTGATGGAAACTTTCCATACAAAAGCAATGTTTTGATATTGCCGCTATACCCAGGTCTACTTAGAGCGCACCTCGAGAATGCCTCGCAGGTCTGGCCTCCCCAGCTACATGGAATATAGTTAAAATGGAAGCAGAGCAGCGAAGACCAATGAAAGTGATTCCTTCTTTGTATAACAAAGTATGTGAGGACAGACTGTGAAAACTACATTTGTTCTTACCAAGCAAGAAGCAGCTCCAAGGAAAGTCAACGGATTGTATTAAAATATTCAAAGTATTTAACAATGTCGACATTGAAAATAACATTACAGTCGCCCCAGCACTACCAACGAGGGAGAATGGACTAAATCTCAGAGGTCCCCGAGCTGATCTGGATTGCATGAAATATGTCTTTACGAGCGTCATTACTGACGCGCAGAAATGCTCCCAGAACATGTTATTTAGAGCAACTTTGTTAATATCTTCAAGATTAGGCTTGATCATTACCTATTACTCTCCGGTGTTGAGTAGTTCCTTGAACCACTCATCAGAACAGACTCCCGTGGTGTAACGGTTACCGTTCTTGACCGTGACGCATTCACGGGCCGAGCGTATAGGTTCGAATCCTGGTTGCGGTCGTCGGTACACAGGCAACCCAACTGTTCATCCACCCCAAGGGGTTGGTCGATAGAATGGGTACCTGAATCAGACTGGGATATATATATATATATATATATATATATATATATATATATATATATATATATATATATCGTTATTGTGATGGCTTTGATTAGGGCCTCAGCTGCCCGAGCCGTGTTAGCTAGCATAAAGAAAAAACAACGTCGTGGTATATTATGCTACTCTCTCAACCCCTGGTCTCGCTCGCCCTGGTCATGCTGCCGTAACATTGGTTAACCCGGGTCGCTGCTGTGAGGGAACAAGAAGGAATGATTGTATAATGCTGCCACTGGAGGAGTAATACAGACGTGGTAAGTGGCGAGGCTGGAGGTCAATGTTTACCTTTACTATTGTTTATATTACAAAATATGAAGGGATGCGAGACTTTGGTGACGAGATGAACGATATAGTCATGTTCATTTTACCTTCTGACTTTCCAATCATAATCTGCCTGTCTTCCGTCCGGCGTGTGCTGGAGGAGGTTGGGAGAACATTTGCTTTGCTATACTTTACTTCCGCTGTTTACATGGGGACTTCATGTATTCTTTCCAATAGTGTTAACGCCAGCCTACCTCGCTTGGACCTTGGGTTTATGTAGTCTATGTAACTATGTAGCACTCTCTATATCTCTTCTTTACGTCTTAGGACAATGTGGTTAGAGGAGAGGAAGGATAGGTGGAACAGGGGAAGGGATGGGTGGGACAGGGAAGGGACAGTTTGAAATGGAAGAGAAGATTGCAGTGTGTATATGTTTATGGTATAAGAATTGATGTATGTTGGGGATTCTCTAGAAGCGTGTTTTTACTGCCATATGAATCTCTCTCTCTCTCTCTCTCTCTCTCTCTCTCTCTCTCTCTCTCTCTCTCTCTCTCTCTGTTTCCATCACTCTGCCTCCCTCCGTCTATCTCTCACTTTCCATCACCCCTCACCCCCTGCTCGCCCTTGCACAGTGTGACAGTGTTGGCGGGTGGCTAGCGGTGAGTCTGTACCACATCAGACCAGCCTGGTGCTCGGGTAACCACAGTGGTTATATCAGTAACGATCGGCTCCACAGCCTGTGGTGGAGCGCACCAACCCGTTATGAAGGCTCCACCTGTCTCCACACACCGTTACCATGTCGCCACCCACACCACTGTCGTCTGCACTATACTTATGACTCATTGTCATCACTGTCGTTGTTACCCACACTATCTGACCCATGCTGCTGGGTGAAGTGGGTCACTACCTGACCCATGCTGCTGGGTGAAGTGGGTCACTACCTGATCCATGCTGCTGGGTGAAGTGGGTCACTACCTGACCCATGCTGCTGGGTGAAGTGGGTCACTACCTGACCCATGCTGCTGGGTGAAGTGGGTCACTACCTGACCCATGCTGCTGGGTGAAGTGGGTCACTACCTGACCCATGCTGCTGGGTGAAGTGGGTCACTACCTGACCCATGCTGCTGGGTGAAGTGGGTCACTACCTGATCCATGCTGCTGGGTGAAGTGGGTCACTACCTGACCCATGCTGCTGGGTGAAGTGGGTCACTACTTGACCCATGCTGCTGGGTGAAGTGGGTCACTACCTGACCCATGCTGCTGGGTGAAGTGGGTCACTACCTGACCCATGCTGCTGGGTGAAGTGGGTCACTACCTGACCCATGCTGCTGGGTGAAGTGGGTCACTACCTGACCCATGCTGCTGGGTGAAGTGGGTCACTACCTGACCCATGCTGCTGGGTGAAGTGGGTCACTACCTGACCCATGCTGCTGGGTGAAGTGGGGTCACTACCTGACCCATGCTGCTGGGTGAAGTGGGTCACTACCTGACCCATGCTGCTGGGTGAAGTGGGTCACTACCTGACCCATGCTGCTGGGTGAAGTGGGTCACTACCTGACCCATGCTGCTGGGTGAAGTGGGTCACTACCTGACCCATGCTGCTGGGTGAAGTGGGTCACTACCTGACCCATGCTGCTGGGTGAAGTGGGTCACTACCTGATCCATGCTGCTGGGTGAAGTGGGTCACTACCTGACCCATGCTGCTGGGTGAAGTGGGTCACTACCTGACCCATGCTGCTGGGTGAAGTGGGTCACTACCTGACCCATGCTGCTGGGGAACCACGAGAGAGAGAGACGGAGACGCTACGTGTAATGAAAAAACCGACCCTCACCCCACCTGTCTCACGCCGCTAACGACCCTCACCCCACCTGTCTCACGCCGCTAACGACCCTCACCCCACCTGTCTCACGCCGCTAACGACCCTCACCCCACCTGTCTCACGTCATTAGCGGCTCTAGTCCCGCCTTTATGATATCTGGTTCATGTATTGCTGACGTCTACCATATACAGTGCTGACGTCTGGCACACATACAGTGCTGACGTCTGACACATGGTGTGTTCACGTCGGGAAGACAGGAACTGAGGAGCTGATCGTTCCATTACTGGACATGAGTTGAGCTCAGCGGGATAAGTAATCTCACCAAGGCTGATCAGAGTCCAACATGCAGGATCACTCGGCTCAGCCAGTGATGGGAGGGTAATGCTGGGCTCATGGATCAGAGGAATGTCTGCTGGGCAGGTCATCCATCACGCTCATGTCTTCCTCTCACACTGAAGGTCGTCCTTTGGGGGAAAATTAGACAGAATTATAATGAGGGTAATGGGAAAGAAATCAGATTGTGTTGTAATAAGCAGAATGAGGTAAAGCCCATAAGGGAATAACAAGAGTTGAAAAGTTACTGTAAAGTTAATGAAATATTTACAGAAAGTAATCTCAAGGAATGTGGGAAATTGAGAAGTGAAATTGTTTCGACAACACAGCTCAGTTTTGATAGAAAATTCAAAAGCGAGTTCAGATATTGTTATCAACAAAGGACTAATGTATCATCTGCTGAGGCCATCACTTGATTTCCTCTTCACGTGATCAGTAATGCGTCAGTAACCTCCAGCAGCTGATGTGGTCACGTTGACGGCTGTTGTGTTCACTTCATCAACCATATATTGATCTGCATATTCAATTTCCTGTCTGTCATCTTTCTTATCATCTCCTTTTCCTTTCCTTTTCTCTGCTTTATATTCATCCTCTTTTCCCATCATTATCGTATCATCACCTCACTACTGATACGAACCATCGTGCTCTGTATGTGTGTGTGTGTGTGTGTGTGTGTGTGTGTGTGTGTGTGTGTGTGTGTGATGATAAAGACACACCACCAGTGCTGCTCCCGTCCTGCACCTGCGGGGTTCTGGGAGACAAACCTCTGCCAATAAAAGTTACTTGCAATTACAGTGTTTGGTCTGAGATGGAATGGTTCACTCCAACCAGTTTGGGCTTCTCAGAAACATTATATCCAAGC
The DNA here is from genome assembly GCF_036320965.1 of Panulirus ornatus. Classification (NCBI taxonomy): domain Eukaryota; kingdom Metazoa; phylum Arthropoda; class Malacostraca; order Decapoda; family Palinuridae; genus Panulirus; species Panulirus ornatus. Next base: position 2,017,447 of record NC_092226.1, on the reverse strand, counting down.
AATAGACACACACACAAACACACACACACACACACACACACACACACACACACACACACACACACATATATATATATATCTTTCTTCTTCTTCTTTTAACTATTCGCCATTTCCCGCGTTAGCGAGGTAGCGTTAAGAACAGAGGACTGGGCCCTTTTTGGAATATCCTCACCTGGCCCTCTCTGTTCCTTCTTTTGGAAAATTAAAAAAAAAAAGAGAGGGGAGGATTTCCAGCCCCCCGCTCCCTCCCCTTTTAGTCGCCTTCTACGACACGCGGGGAATACATGGGAAGTATTCTTAATCCCCTATCCCCAGGGATAATATATATATATATATATATATATATATATATATACACACTTTTCTTTCCCTCAAACTACTCGCCATTTATATATATATATATATATATATATATATATATATATATATATATATATATATATATATATATATATATATATATATATATATTTTTTATACTTTGTCGCTGTCTCCCGCGTTTGCGAGGTAGCGCAAGGAAACAGACGAAAGAAATGGCCCAACCCCCCCATACACATGTATATACATACGTCCACACACGCAAATATACATACCTACACAGCTTTCCATGGTTTACCCCAGACGCTTCACATGCCTTGATTCAATCCACTGACAGCACGTCAACCCCGGTATACCACATCGCTCCAATTCACTCTATTCCTTGCCCTCCTTTCACCCTCCTGCATGTTCAGGCCCCGATCACACAAAATCTTTTTCACTCCATCTTTCCACCTCCAATTTGGTCTCCCTCTTCTCCTTGCTCCCTCCACCTCCGACACATATATCCTCTTGGTCAATCTTTCCTCACTCATCCTCTCCATGAGCCCAAACCACTTCAAAACACCCTCTTCTGCTCTCTCAACCACGCTCTTTTTATTTCCACACATCTCTCTTACCCTTACGTTACTCACTCGATCAAACCACCTCACACCACACATTGTCCTCAAACATCTCATTTCCAGCACATCCATCCTCCTGCGCACAACTCTATCCATAGCCCACGCCTCGCAACCATACAACATTGTTGGAACCACTATTCCTTCAAACATACCCATTTTTGCTTTCCGAGATAATGTTCTCGACTTCCACACATTCTTCAAGGCCCCCAGAATTTTCGCCCCCTCCCCCACCCTATGATCCACTTCCGCTTCCATGGTTCCATCCGCTGCCAGATCCACTCCCAGATATCCAAAACACTTCACTTCCTCCAGTTTTTCTCCATTCAAACTCACCTCCCAATTGACTTGACCCTCAACCCTACTGTACCTAATAACCTTGCTCTTATTCACATTTACTCTTAACTTTCTTCTTCCACACACTTTACCAAACTCAGTCACCAGCTTCTGCAGTTTCTCACATGAATCAGCCACCAGCGCTGTATCATCAGCGAACAACAACTGACTCACTTCCCAAGCTCTCTCATCCCCAACAGACTTCATACTTGCCCCTCTTTCCAAAACTCTAGCATTTACCTCCCTAACAACCCCATCCATAAACAAATTAAACAACCATGGAGACATCACACACCCCTGCCGCAAACCTATATATATATATATATATATATATATATATATATATATATATATATATATATATATATATATATATATATATATATGAGAAGTTTTTATCAAGGTTGTAAGGAGTGAGTACGAGTAGGAAGAGAGGAGAGTGAATGGTTCCCAGTGAATGTTGGTTTCCGGCAGGGGTGTGTGATATCCCCATGGCTGTTTAATCTGTTTATGGATGCGAAGGTGAGGGAGGTAAATGCGAGACTCTTGGAGAGAGGGGCGAGTATGCAGACTATTGGGGATGAGAGGGCCTGGGAAGTGAGTTAGTTGTTGTTCGCTGATGATACAGCTCTAGTGGCTGATTCAAGTGAGAAAATGCAAGAGTTGGTGACTGAGTTTGGAAAAGTGTGGGAAAGGAGGAAGCTGAGAGTAAATGTGAATAAGAGCAAGGTTATTAGGTTAAGTAGGGTTGAGGGACAAGTTAGTTGGGATGTAAGTTTGAATGGAAAAAATGGAGGAAGTGAAGTGCTCTAGATATCTGGGAGTGGAATTAGCAGCAAATGGAACTATGGAAGCGGAAATGAGTTATAGAGAGGGGGAAGGGTTGAAGATTCTGGAAGCGTTGAAGAATGTGTGGTAAAAGAGAACGTCATCTGGGAGAGCAAAAATGGGTATGTTTGAAGGACTAGTGGTTCCAACAATGTTATATGTTTGCGAGGCGTGGGCTATAGGTAAGGTCAAGCGGAGGAGGGTGGATGTGTTGGAATTGAGATACTCAAGGACAATAATTACGACAAGTTAAAGAAGAAAAGAATCTCGTAATGATTATCATCAACCATGATCTTATATACGGTAGAAAAAATGTCCTGTTGCCTAAGATAAAGACAATGTAAACAACAAAACCAAGGATACGCTACTCACCCCGTACAATGTCCTAGCTAGACCTTACGTACAATGTCCTAGCTAGACCTCACGTACAATGTCCTAGCTAGACCTTACGTACAATGTCCTAGCTAGACCTCACGTACAATGTCCTAGCTAGACCTTACGTACAATGTCCTAGCTAGACCTTACGTACAATGTCCTAGCTAGACCTTACGTACAATGTCCTAGCTAGACCTCACGTACAATGTCCTAGCTAGACCTTACGTACAATGTCCTAGCTAGACCTCACGTACAATGTCCTAGTTAGACCTTCCGTACAATGTCCTGGCTAGACCTTACGTACAATGTCCTAGCTAGACCTCACGTACAATGTCCTGGCTAGACCTTACGTACAATGTCCTAGCTAGACCTTCCGTACAATGTCCTAGCTAGACCTTACGTACAATGTCCTAGCTAGACCTTACGTACAATGTCCTAGCTAGACCTCACGTACAATGTCCTAGCTAGACCTTACGTACAATGTCCTAGCTAGACCTTACGTACAATGTCCTGGCTAGACCTCACGTACAATGTCTTAGCTAGACCTTACGTACAATCCTCTGTTCAAATCTAGTCACCAGACCTGATTAAAGACATCGAGAAACTGGAATGAATTCACGGAAGAGCAACCAGACTAATTCCTTCACTCAGAAATACACTTTATGAGGAAAGACTTGAAGAAGTAAGATTATTCTTTTTAAAAAAGTGCAAGCTCCGAGGTGGCCAGAAAGAAGTTTGGGAAATACTAGATAATTTCGATAACATATCACAAGAAAATGTCTTCATTAAAGACGGAGATTCGATGACTGGGATGATGGCATGAAGGTAAAAGAAAGGAACACCTGTACTGTGGGCGAAAGTTTTTTCACGTATAGAGTGGAGGATCACTGGAATAACCTACCTCAAGATGTGGTACATCCAAAGTGTACAAGTTTCCTTACAATCATGGCAGACAATTGCTTCACTGACATCTGTTAACAGTAAGATATCCAGCTGGTCATTATTCATGTCTTTCATCTTCAGAGTCTAGCCACAGGGCAGATGTCGAACTGTTATGGAACCAGTTCGCACCCTCTTATGAAATTTCCGTGGCAGTTTTGCTTCTTTTTCTCACCGGCAGTTGAGCCGGAGAGAGAGGTGGGTTGGGAGATGCTGTCTGCTTTACTTCCGTGTTTCTACCTTTGTTTGTGGGACACCACGACATATAACCTCCTTTTGGACCGTCAGACCTTCTGTTATCTCTTTCCTGTATTCCTATTTCTTATGGTGAATATTCCATGATACATATCCTTCTATGTCTCATAATACATAGCGATCAACATATGCCCCCCCCCCCCACACACACACACACACATATTCTCTCATTGATAAATTGTAGATGATAACATGACCTGATGTGGGCGGGTCTTGACCATGAAAGTTGCTGGCTGAGTTACAGGACAACCTCGGGTCTCGACCCGTCCACTGTTTACCTCGTAGTGGGAACCACAGACTTGCTGAAGGGCCAGCCAGATCATAGGGCAGAACTATACCCAAGGGTCGGTCCGTCGTACTCCCGGGTCGGTCCGTCGTGCTCCAGGGTCGGTCCGTCGTGCTGCAGGGTCGCACCGTCGTGCTCCAGGGTCGGTCCGTCGTGCTGCAGGGTCGCACCGTCGTGCTCCATGGTAGTACCAGACGTGAGCCACAGTTACAGTGAGGGTCGTGTGGGGTAGGTGCTCGGGCGCTGGTTACCTGCTGAGGAAAAATGTGATAATATTAACTTGATGATGAATCGCACGTGGGGGAGGGGCAGGCTGCACGTCTCACCACCTGCTGCAGTTTACCTGCAGTAAGATTTTTCTGTGTAATTATTTACACAAGTCATTCTAAGTGTAAATTCAAATATTTACATTCTCTTAGGCACATTACTGGGAAAAATAATTAACTGTAAGTTATTTACCGAATATGTGTATACAGTTGCAGATCTTACATATTACATCTGTCAGCCTCTAGGAAATATGAACTCCTGGTCCCGACGGTGAACACATGATGCAGAGGTCAGTTTGACAGATGATGACAGGCGATTAGCACCTCTAACGACTCCCGTGGGAATAACAGTACACCACAGTTGCGACGCCGCATAACGCTAGTTCATCACAGCTGCGGGAGCCGCATGACGCCAAAGAGCACTCAAACTGTCACATTGTATTCATCCGCACGATCGGGAGATGGACAAGCACTCTGTGTACACTTACAATATGCCGGACTCCACCTTCACCAGCGAACACCAGCGTCCAGCACCACTAGCGGTGTACACCATTAACGAACACTACAAGCGGCGAACACAGCTTGCAGGGAGCACTAACATTGAACACCACTACCAGAATAAACTCCCGTCGAACACTATTACCAGCAAACATCACCGCCAGATTCCAGTACCATCGAGCACCACTACCAGCAAAACCCACTTTCAGCCAATAAATGACGTGTTGGTCCCGTTGCTCGGAGGCTGAGCCCTCACCAGCTGACATCACAGATGTAAACAAATGAGAAGACCCACCGAAAGTAACGCTTCCCACAAAGAAAAAGTGACCAGATGAAAGTGACATCTGGTGTTTACAGCTACAACTACAGCTAAGGAAGCGTCATTTAAACGTAAATATGTAACCGAAATGACGTCACGAGTAAATGAAAGTAAGTGAAGGCGAGAGCGACGCTAAAGGATATCCAGAGACACGACCAGGACGCCTGGCACCACCGCTGCAGGTGAGCCATGAGGAAAACAAGACGGAAGTAACGCAAACAACAACAGCAGTAACGACTCCCGGAAATGATGTCACAACATAGACAAAGATGAACAAAATGACGTCATAAGCGTAAACAGAAGTAAGAGGTCTGACCTTGAGTGAGGTCAAGATCAAGGTCAACGCACCTGTGGTCTCAAGGTTGATCCGACCTGGGGGCTGTATAGGGGTGGGCAACATTGTCTCCGTCGCCTGTGTTACGAGAACCCACGTTCGACCCCTTGTTGGTACCGACTGGCTTCCGTGCCCGCTGAACATGAAGCCGCTGGTGTGTTCATCACGACGCGCTGCAGAGATGGTCCACAGGGACGTGTTCTTAACATCATAAATGATACCAATATTCAGGAACATTCATCTCACGTGGTCGTTGTATCAAAACTTTCATTGTAATTCTTTCGTGGTGACATTTTTAAACGTGGAATTAGATAAGTAAATTCTTATTACAATACGTGCTACACCCCAGGCTGGATGGGTGCAATACGTGCTACACACCAGGCTGGATGGGTGCAATACGTGCTACACCCCAGGCTGGATGGGTGCAATACGTGCTACACCCCAGGCTGGATGGGTGCAATACGTGCTACACCCCAGGCTGGATGAGTGCAATACGTGCTACACCCCAGGCTGGATGAGTGCAATACGTGCTACACACCAGGCTGGATGGGTGCAATACGTGCTACACCCCAGGCTGGATGAGTGCAATACGTGCTACACCCCAGGCTGGATGAGTGCAATACGTGCTACACACCAGGCTGGATGGGTGCAATACGTGCTACACCCCAGGCTGGATGGGTGCAATACGTGCTACACCCCAGGCTGGATGAGTGCAATACGTGCTACACACCAGGCTGGATGGGTGCAATACGTGCTACACCCCAGGCTGGATGAGTGCAATACGTGCTACACACCAGGCTGGATGAGTGCAATACGTGCTACACACCAGGCTGGATGAGTGCAATACGTGCTACACCCCGACCCTTCTACTATTCCCAGGCCTCAACCAATACACCCACTACTCTTAGGCTCCCGCTAGACCTAAGCGTTGCTATACTGTGGCTTTATCCGCTACACCCAAACCCCATCCACTACACTCAGGCCACATCTACCACACCCAGGCCCCATCCATTAAACCTGGACGCCAACCACCACACCCGGACCCCATCTACCACAGCCTGACCCCTACCTTATCCGAGCCACATCCACCACAACTGGACTCCAGCCATCAACCTGTGCGTCACTCACTACACCCAGACCCAAGCACTCCTCACCTTAGACACTACGACGATTCGTTATATCGTCGGGCGGCACTTGGTGTCGAACCCACACACACCAGAACCACCGAGGATTGCGGCCTTCACACACACGTGACCTAGCCACTTACCCTCCCGGGAAAGGGAGACACCACTGTGATGAGCAGTGGTCCCTCCAGTGGTGCGGCACCTGCCTGACCTGACCCTGACAAACGCTGTTATGCAAGACGGTGATTATCTTGTGCGGGATGCGAACGGCTGTCCTCGAGCGTCTGAATATATCATCAGCACCAGAGGGCAACTGAGAGAGGGCTGGTGAGGGTGGTTCCTGTCCACTCTGGACAGTCCTCAGACGCTCTGGCCCTCCTCAGCAGCCCTGGCCCGCCCTTAGTGGCCCTGGCAAACCTTCAGCAGTCCTGGCCAGCCGTCATCCGTGCGTGTCAAGATGAACGACACAGACCTGCACGGACGCCCCTCCCCGCCCAGCCATGCCTCTGCCACGCCTCCGCTCTGCTCAGCCTTGTGCCCCGCCCCGCAGTGGCAGCTGATCCCTGCACCAGTAAAAGGCGGCCTCATGGACCACAATGGCAGTGCCCAAACCACCTGCGACTCCTCCTCACCTGCGGTTGCCCGCCCAGCCTCCTTACTCAAACCCATGACCCAAACTCGACACAAGGACCTGATCTTCCACCCAAGATAGCTCCCCATATTCAGTGTACTCACTCCCACAGTCCCCAGATATGCCTTACTCTGATGGTAACGGCACAACACGGTACAGCTGCTACTCCTGAAGGTGTTCTGTGGTCCTGTGGGGCCAGAAACATCCCTCCTCAGAGGTGATTGTCTTTGTACTCTGACAGAAAAACAAAAACTGAGTCGTTGATCAAGACAGGAAGATTATATGTATATAGTGTGTGTATATGTATGCATATGTGCGTGTAAGGGCGTTTATATATATATATATATATATATATATATATATATATATATATATATATATATATATATATATATATATATGTTTTTTTTCACTTCATCCTTCCTCCACCAGTTTGGTCTCCCACTTCTCGTTCTCTCCACCTCTGACACATATATGTCAGTTTGTCAATCTTTCCTCACTCATTCTCTCCATATGACCAAACCATTTCAACACACAGTTTTCTGCTCTCTCAACCACACTCTTTTTATTACCACACATTTCTCTTACCCTTTCATTACTTAATCAAACCACCTGACACCACATATTGTCCTCGAACACTTCATTTCCATAGCTTCCATCTCGGCTGTACAACCCTATGTATAGCTCATGACTCGTAACCATATAATATTGTTGGAACCACTATTCTTTCAAACATACCCATTTTTGCTCTCCGAGAAAACGTTTTCTCTTTTCACACTTTTTTCATCGCTCCCAGAACCTTCGCCCCCTCCCCCACCATGTGACTCACTTCCGCTTCCATGGCTCCATCCGCTGCTAAGTCCATTCCCAGATATCTCAAAAACTTCACTTCCTCCAGTTTTTCTCCATTCAAACTTACATCCCAATCAACTTTTCCCTCAACCCTACTAAATCTAATAACCTTGCTCTTATTCACATTTACTCTCAACTTTCTCCTTTCAAAGACTTTTCCAAAGTTAGTCAGAAACTTCTGCAGTATCTCTTGAATCAACCCGAACATACAGGAGAGTGAAAGGCGTGCAAAGAATAGAGTGAATTGGAACGATGTGGTATACCGGGGTCGACGTGCTGTCAATGGACTGAACCAGGGTATGTGAAACGTCTGGGGTAAACCATGGAAAGGTCTGTGGGGCCTGGCTGTGGATAGGGAGCTGTGATTTCGGTGCATTACACATGACAGCTAGAGAATGGATGTGAGTGAATGTGGAGTGAAACCTCTCTTAGTCTGTTCCTGGCACTACCTGGTTCAAGCGGGAAACGGTGTTCAACGTTAGGCCTGTGTGCTTCATTGCTGCTCTAGATTACCTGCACGAATCATCTTGAATAGTAGATAGTGTTTTATGCATATATATATATATATATATATATATATATATATATATATATATATATATATATATATATATATATATATATATATATATATATATATATTCCTATGAGTCCACGGGGAAAATGAAACACGAAAAGTTCCCAAGTGCACTTTCGCGTAATAATCACATCTTCAGGGGAGACATAAGAGAGAAATATAACAGTCAGTTGATATACATCGAAGAGGCGAAGCGAGGACGCCATTTGGTAAACATGTTCGTGTTTCATTTTCCCCGTGGACTCATAGGAATATATATATATATATATATATATATTTATATATGGAGGGTGTTTAAGATGGTTTGTGCAGGTCGCGTGGAGCAGCAGTGAGGAACAGGAGCCTCACGTTGCGGTCAGTGGTTCCACGTCAGACACACACACACATACACACACACACACACACACACACACACACACACACACACACACACACACGAGAGTTATGATCCAGCAGCAGGCATCACCTCCGCCCACAGCATCATCTGATGACTGATCTCGGACATATAACTGTCTCGGGCAGTCCCGCCGCCGCTGCCGCTGCCTCTCAGGCTGTCGCTGCCTCTTAGAGTACCGCTGCCTCCCAGCGGTAGAGTCATCCCATCCCTCCACATTGGCCATTCTCTACTGCCTTATTAACCAACAAGTGGATCATCAGGTGGACTGTAGATGGTAATATTTTCTTCCTCTACTGACGATGCATGTGATGTGCCGACACGATAATCATTGATCATGATACACGAACAATGAAGAATATTTAGAATAGATTTCTCGGTCGTACGTCTTGAAGTCGGAGAGACGGTTGAGATGTCGTCTGTGATTCTCCAAGAAACATCCTGTCACTCACGGACGACTGACCTTTGACCTGACCGCCACCCCATGGCTCACCTTGGCCATGACGTCACACCTCCCTCACTTTTTACCTCCTCCTGTATGACCACGAGAGAAATATGAGCGAGATATTATGTACCATTATCCCCAAGTCTTCGCTATGTTTGCCTCTGTCTCTCATTATGATATTTTCCACTATGTAATCTGTGTTGTTGTTGTTGTTGTTGTTGTTGGTGTGTGTTACGCAGCCTCGATATCTGTTGCCAAAACAAAGTCAGTTTACTGCTGGTTGTGAGGCTCGTGGTCGTGTGAGATGATGGTCGCCCATCGTGACTCACTGGATTAGCGAGGTAGCGTTAAGAACAGAGGGCTGAGCCTTAGAGGGAATATCCTCACTTGGCCCCCTTCTCTGTTCCTTCTTTTGGAAAATTTAAAACGAGAGGGGAGGATTTCCAGCCCCACGTTCCCTCCCTTTTAGTCGCCTTCTACGACACGCAGGGAATACGTGGGAAGTATTCCCTCTCCTCTATCCCCAGGGATAATATTATCTACCTATCTATACTTAACAAATTGTATAGCATAATCACCGGGCACTGCCGCAGGCACACAACTTCCCGAAATCAGAATTAGAACCGCCACCACTACTGTGGAACCACCGGCACTGCTGTGGAACCGCCGGCACTACTGTGGAACCACCGGCACTACTGTGGAACCGCCGGCACTACTGTGGAACCACCGGCACTACTGTGGAACCACCGGCACTACTGTGGAACCACCGGCACTACTGTGGAACCGCCGGCACTACTGTGGAACCGCCGGCACTACTGTGGAACCACCGGCACTACTGTGGAACCGCCACCACTACTGTGGAACCACCGGCACTACTGTGGAACCACCGGCACTACTGTGGAACCACCGGCACTACTGTGGAACCGCCGGCACTACTGTGGAACCACCGGCACTACTGTGGAACCGCCACCACTACTGTGGAACCACCGGCACTACTGTGGAACCACCGGCACTACTGTGGAACCGCCACCACTACTGTGGAACCACCGGCACTACTGTGGAACCACCGGCACTACTGTGGAACCGCCACCACTACTGTGGAACCACCGGCACTACTGTGGAACCGCCGGCACTACTGTGGAACCACCGGCACTACTGTGGAACCGCCGGCACTACTGTGGAACCACCGGCACTACTGTGGAACCGCCACCACTACTGTGGAACCGCCACCACTACTGTGGAACCGCGGCCTCTATCGTGCATTTTTTGGGTCGTTAGCACTAAGGTCTGGAGCCATAATAGGGAAACGATTTTTCGTCCATAAGGAATCGAATTGCCTTCGTCTTGTCCAGACAAGCAGCAGGACCTCGCTGACCACTACCACCACGACGCACGTCAACAAGTAAACCATATATGTAACAAGGAAGACCACGAGGACGACAACGAAGGTGGCAGCAGCATCATGCGGCCTGAGTTATGGTGAGAGGTTAGGTTAGGTCTTGTATTTGTCGGCCATAATGGAGTGAGGGGCGAGGCTTTTTCACACACAACCTTTAAATTAGTAGAGCAATTGGATGACGTCAACAATGAACGGTTCTTCGAAAGATGGAGGAATAGAACAAACAGAATCATAACATAAAATGAATTTTGAAACTTGTTAGGAAAGATGAAGAGATCCAATGTACCTTTGTTGTGTGAGAGTGGTAGATGGAACGAATTATCTCAGAGATGAAGCTGTCAACGTGGACACCTGACTGAAGTTTAGAAATAGTAGAAAATCTTCAACAGATGAAGCCCCACGAGGATAGCGCCCCCTCCCCGTACAGTGAAGCTTCATGATCATTACAAAACCAACGTTGGTGGAAATGAACTATGGTTGTTGAGGTGTGCTGACTGTGACGACAAGTCCAGGTTAGACGAGACGAGAGATATATGTTAGCGAGGGTGAGTAGCGCGTGTGGGGTGGAGTGCGTGAGGCACTGAGGGTGAGTAGCGTGTGTGGGTGGAGTGCGTGAGGCAGCGATAACCCACTGACTGACGGACACCAACTGTTGGTGGCAGAAGTGAATCCATCCGAGGACCTACGGCACGTCAGCATACCGCCGCTCACTCACGCCCACCTCCGCCGCTCACGGCCAGGAACAGATGACGTCCCGAAACAAGTGATTAGACCGTTTGATAAAGAAAGCCACCAACGGGTCTAGAAAAGCTGTCAGATAGATGCGACTGGATCTGACAGGAACAGGACATATGTAATGCAGATCCTTCCATCTACAGAGATTGTCCATTGTCTCTAACACACTTGGGCTGGAGGAAGTTCTTTATCATGATGTCCTCCCGAAGTACTTGACAAAATATAACCATTATGTACATTTCCAAGCGCAAGCGACTCATGCTTCTATCTGAGGCGACAATATGACAAGTGTTTTCTATAGAGCATTATTCTGCTGTTTGTAAAAGTTTATATCGAGGGAGAAAATATTTCAAAATATCTGTAGCCAAAGAGTCAGGTCTGTCCCCATGACAGATAAGAATATTCAGAGACATCGGAGAACCCCTGAACTTCAGATGAAGTCCTGTGGTGTGACCTGCGAGGAACAGATCTGACGTCATCCTGTACCAGTGAGTCTCACCAGGATGGGTGTACCAGTGAGTCTCACCAGGGTGGGTGTAACAGTGTCTCACCAGGGTGTGTACCAGTGAGTCTCACCAGGGTGGGTGTACCAGTGTCTCACCAGGATGAGTGTACCAGTGTCTCACCAGGGTGAGTGTACCTGTGTCTCACCAGGGTGAGTGTACCAGTGTCTCACCAGGGTGAGTGTACCTGTGTCTCACCAGGGTGGGTGTACCAGTGTCTCACCAGGGTGAGTGTTCTGGTGTATTATGGTCAACATTAGACCGACGAGGCTGGAGGTTGTTCATCAATACTATATTGACAGCTCGAGTTTGAGAGCCACACACACCACCACCAGCCACACCTCACCATGAGGCACGGTACAGAATTATAGGACTTTGCTGCAGGGAAGGTGGGGGGGGGGGGGTGTCCTGTGCTGGACCAGTGGTGGCCCACGGGACGCGTCACACTGAGGTACTCACGCTGTTGTACCATCCAAGATCTGAACACTGAAACTTTGTAAATATTCTCACATAAATCTCCATTCGTTTCTGAAGAACATAATATTTCTTTGGGATCAAACAGAAGGAAAGTAAATATATATATAGGATCAGATGTTTTAGAAGGAAGGAAACGTCAGGTGCAAGTGTGTGTCATGAAGAACAAATGCAGAGAAAATGAGGACAAGAACAACTTTTTCAGATTTGTGATCCACATAAAACAACCAAAACAAGCGAAAATGACGGTGATGTTGGCTCGGCCGAGCCTCATGACTGACGCATAATGACAGTCCTCCAGTGGCCTCTGCCAGCACCGGGTCAAGACAACACCACACCAGCAACTTTACGATGCAGTCACCACCACCACCACCACCACCACCATCACCATCATCACCACCCAGAACCATCAGACAATCAATTTCCTTCTTAATAATGTTAATGTAAGGAACATGGACCCGCGGTGGGCCAAGATGATGCATCGCGGTCATTAGCCATTTTCTTTCGTTCTGGTGACGAGGCCAGGTCATCCTGGTGAGGCAGGTGGGAGTCAGATGACGAGGCCAGGTCATCCTGGTGAGGCAGGTGGGAGTCAGATGACGAGGCCAGGTCATCCTGGTGAGGCAGGTGGGTGTCAGATGACGAGGCCAGGTCATCCTGGTGAGGCAGGTGGGAGTCAGATGCTTGTGTCTCTTGTTCTCAGGCTCAGGCTGGCCTCCCTGGTCAGGCTCCGGGGTAGGAGGCTCTTGTTCCGCAGCGTTATGCACGTGAGAGGGAGAGAGGATTCTTCATGGTTCTCCTGAGGAAGGTATGGAGGAGTTCTCCCTACATAGTGCTATAGAAGTAGCAAGAACAACTAATGATACAGAGAATTGTAGAGAGAAGTGTACGGTCCTACGTAGCAGAGTAGAGGGCAGCGAGGAGCAGGTCCTTCCACAGAGGCTTGTAGAAGGTTGTAAAGTGTAGGTGTTCCTGAGGTCGGGGCACACTGGGTAGCGGCTCAGGGCGTCGCTAGATGATGAACAAGAACTACATGATTGTCTGGTTCTTCTCAGGCTCCTCTGGCTATGTGATGGATGGAAGCGATGCACGCCACCGGCAGGGAGGTGACTTTGTGTAGGGGGGACGGTGGCTCTGGAGGGGTCGTGGAAGAGTGAGGGTAGAGGCCTCCGCCTACCTCAGGTGCCGTCATGTCTCACTGCCACGCGCCGTACGTCAACACAGAACTCATAGCTGTTGGCTCGTCATATGGCGATGGTCGGTAAAAACTGGACACATAGGATCCACCACATAACAGCACCTCCATGAATTCCGCCCATCACAGGAGAGTCACTACGATAAACTTGTTACATTAACATATCACATAAAACTCACCTCATGTATCTCGCCAGACTGGGACCATTACATGAAGTCCACAGCGGGATACACGTCAAGAGAGTCCCGTTCTAGGTGTCCCATCACAATACACACGATCGGTAAGGTCCCTCACACAGGACTCATCCTACAGGACCCCACGTGGCATGGAACCCCATCCCACGTTGCCTCTCTCTGTCCCAGAGCCCAGCATAACGTGACTTCCGTACAACTGTTCGTTTCTCTTCAGTTTCCAAACCTTTACTTTTCGTAACTTATATGTGACGTCAGCATACGGATGGCCAATTACAACTTCTGTGTTACTTTACCAGTCGACCAATGAAGATAAACCATTTGAATCGTATTTGTGTTTAGATGTTAAACTTCAAACGATAATTTCTTTTCAGTATAAGATGAAATCTTTACATATCACCACTAAAACAAAATCAGAAATCCCTCCCATACATTTTTGATGCAGCTGTTGTGGTTATAAGAGAAACTTTATCATTTTACTTAAGATATGTCAGGTGTGTACATCATCATCATCATCTACTGTTCACATGGAGGAACACGAATGCTATCATGTGACTGAAGCTGACCCATTGTATCTGCCCAGGACGAACTTTGACGGAGGCGAACACCATTTGTCTGTGACACTGTCAGTACACACAGCCGGGTGACAGGAGCGAGACAGTGTTGCAATTATAGACGGTAACCACAGGGAACCACTCGCTGCTTACCTCGGGTCCGGCAGAGTTGGTTCATGGTCGTTCCCACCCACGTCCGTAATGAAGATGGAGTGTGTGTGTGTGAGGTTGTTAAGTGTGGCAGTGTGTGTCAATTTACCTTATCATACTGATCGATAAATAGCAGTTGAAGCCATCAGTGGAGGAAGACAGTTCAGGACCCTCCGTTGCCTCTCGCTTGTTGGAGTAAGTCTTGCTGTGCGTTGTATTACAATGTGTTGTTGTTTATTAAAGAGGATACTTGTTATAGTAACCGACGCGACGCAGACAAAAACACAGCCGCCTTAGTCACTCTGACCAGAGCAAAACAAAATACACGAGAAGGGAGAGTGAGATGAATTGTGGTTGGTTACGTGTTAAGACCCGAGTCTTCCACGTAAAGTTATGACTAGAAGAAACCACGAGAAAAACATTTCCGCAACTTCATTGCATAAGCACAGGAGCAATAACAACGGTTAGTCCTCGTGTGGTTCGTCTCCACACAGTAAACGAGCAGCACCAGATCACAAAGAGAGAGAGAAAAAATATAATTACCTTACCTGTACGAGACTCCCAGCTTGTAGGAAGCAGAGATTGTGATGTTGATTGTGTGGGGTGTCCAGTGCAGGGGGAGGATGTGGTTATCATGTTGCTACACAGTTAGATTGTCTTTCTTTTTCCAACTCACTACTGGGGAGAGGAGTCAGGTTTAGGGAAAATATAATACATAAAAATGAGTTGTTTGACTAACCATTTCGACCAGTTTCCTGCTTCCTAAGTCCCAGTTGCCTGAGGTCTGAAAGGAGGAAGGAGATACAATGTCGAGCGCGGGAGAAAATGAGAAAGAGGATGAGAAGGAAAGTGAGATGAGGTATGTAGAGTGGCATCACTGGTGTCAGAGAGAGAGTTTAAGAATGAAGGAAGAAGATCGTTAACGAAGACAAGAAAGTTAGTGGGTGATAAAACAGAGCCCTGAGGGACGTCGCACTTGATAAGACGACTGGAGAGAGTCGCTTCATCGCCGACCATCAGTTGTATTTTCCTCAGTTTATGGAAGAAGTGATTATATCTAGAGGAAGATGTCAGGAATATTTCTTAACAATACAGAAGTCACAGACATCCATAGCCTCATTGATGCAGTGGAGAAGATGCATCCACCTGTGCTTACCCAGCAGGCCGGACACCAGGGCAACTCTGGTTTATATGTTAAGAATATATTTGAGATGTGGTTATGAGCGACAGTGTTGTGTTTTGTGTACGTGATGCCAGCAAACATGGAGGTCATGTCTGGCTTCAGACGTCGACGATAAGGTATGATGTCTGCTTTTACGTGACCTATGAGGTCACAGGTCAGATATATACTTGCGTTATGATATATGGCTACGCATGTGCGCGTATGTTTACATACAATTTTCTACACCTAAAGCAACATACATACATACATACATACATACATACATACAAGTAAACATGCACTCACACACACCCATGACCCTGGTCTATCCCCCAGAACTAGGGAAGGGGGGGGGGGAGAGGCAAGGGAGGGGGGTTATGGGCGTGGGAGGGGGGGGGGGGGTTATGCCCGAGCGAGACCCTCTCTGTGTGAGACACTCGTTCCTGGTCTCTCCTGTGGCCTTCAGGAGAGACTCTAGTGTGCAGTGCCGACCACCAGGATGGGCTGGGCGCCCCGCACACTGGTCCACCTGCACCAGTAGGTTCAGGTACCAGGTAACCGAGTCATCTGGAGCGGAGGGTCCACATGACGGTGGACCGGTCCACCTGGAGTAATGGGTCCAGATGGACTACTTGAGTATCAGGTGGAGGAAGGTTGACACTCTTGTTGCCCCGTCCCTTAACTTTGTTGGGGCCCAGGGTTCGAAACCGGGCGGGCACGTGCGTGAATCATGGTCAGCGATACTAACCTTTACCATGTATCCATGTATATATGTATTATATATGTATGTATGCATGTATGTATGTATATGATTATCGTTTGTGATGAGTATTTGTGTTAAGGGAAGAGGGTTTTACGCTCATGTTTCCCCGTCTTTTTACTCCTTTGTATGTACACACACACACACACACACACACACACACACACACACACACACACACACACACACACACGCTCGCGCGCGCGCGCGCGCCAGCCTGAAGCTGTTGCCCATCTATCGACGAGTTCCGAGTGAAAGATGAACTGCTGGAATTGGCTGTGGGCCAACTTCATGCCCAGGATTCGTCCCATGCCAGCCCGCACGTGACTCGTGGTCAGTAACGCAAACCATTATACCACGTAGCCCCATGTGTGTGTGTGTGTGTGTGTGTGTGTGTGTGTGTGTCAGCCTCCATGACTCTCGCAGCTGACAGCGTCTGTCTTCTTGTCACACATGAGAATGTCACTCTCTCTCTGTCACTCTTCCTGTTACCAGACACCGTCACTTTCCGTTACCTTCTGGTGCATCACATTTCTTGGCACGTCAGCCGGGCAGCGTTACCCCCGTCACCTCCGGTCCACATGTTACTTCCGTCTTGCGGGACGATCCCATACCGTCACACGTCACGTTACCGTGGCTGGGGAATGCTGCCAGTAACTGGTCGAACGTGACGCTGTGACGCTCACTTATCCGGTAACTACTTGATTAACGGGGCAGAGGTAACGACGTGACGGCGACGCCCGTAACAACAGACGCCCGTTGCAAAGGTGCGCTGAGCCCACTAGAGGCTGGTTTTAGTGGATGCTGGCGTCACATGAGGCTGGTCTGCCAGTGTGAGGGGCGCCTGTGTGTGGAGGGCAGGAGCACCAGACAGAGAACCTTGGCTCATCCCACGTCATGTGTACGGCTCAGGGCAGGTGGGGGTCGGCTGGCCACACCCTCCATGTATGTACTGCGTCATAGCTAGAGATAAGGCGGAGTGTTGCTGGTGTAGCGGCCTGAGTGTAGGGTGTAGCGAGGGAGAATGTGAGCAGCCTGTGTGCAGCATGGGAGGGTCATCACACCACTCCCGTGTACACATGAGATTAATATGACAAGATGATCATGGGAGAGAGTACGACCATTGCACCTCCGTGGTGGAGGCACTTCCGCAGGGCCTTGATGGGTTCCCTCTCCTCTGGCTAACTGTTCCAGTCATGTACGCTACAGTCACGAGCTACTTGTTGCTTGGATCAGATAACTGTTCTGTAGACGAGGTGGTCATTGTTTGAGTGGGTGGGTGCTTACTAGGCTAAAAGAACTGTTGCTACATCTGTGTCTAAGCAAATGTGTCATCTGCAGCTCTCGATTGCGTCTAACTGTGCCATGAGCCAGTGCTACTGTCTAACTGTGTCATGAGCCAGTGCTACTGTCTAACTGTGTCATGAGCCAGTGCTACTGTCTAACTGTACCATGAGCCAGTGTTAGTGTCTAACTGTGTCATGAGCCAGTGTTACTGTCTAACTGTGTCATGAGCCAGTGCTACTGTCTAACTGTACCATGAGCCAGTGTTAGTGTCTAACTGTGTCATGAGCCAGTGTTAGTGTCTAACTGTACCATGAGCCAGTGTTAGTGTCTAACTGTGTCATGAGCCAGTGTTACTGTCTAACTGTGTCATAAGCCAGTGCTACTGTCTAACTGTGTCATGAGCCAGTGCTACTGTCTAACTGTCCCATGAGCCAGTGTTAGTGTCTAACTGTGCCATGAGCCAGTGCTACTGTCTAACTGTGTCATGAGCCAGTGTTACTGTCTAACTGTGTCATGAGCCAGTGTTACTGTCTAACTGTGTCATGAGATAGTGTTACTGTCTAACTGTGTCATGAGCCAGTGTTACTGCCTAACTGTGTCATGAGTCTCCTCACTGGTCTGTGTCTACATTCTTCCTCCTTGTTATCAACAGTTTCCTTCCTGTAACAGATAAGCAGATGTCCTCATATGATGACGTCTCAACACCGTGGTGCTTCACCTCCCTCAGCTACACCCCACTGTCTGTGTCACGTCTCGTCTCGTCTCCTCGTGGTCTGTGTAAACTCAGATCTTGACAAGATATCCCAGTGTGGCAGTCACAACCTACCCGGATCTAATGCATCTAAAACACAAATCCTTCACATTTATCTTTCTACAACCACTTTACAACTTTCTCACTTCCTGTGGTTGCTCTGCAATTCCACCACTCAGCACAATGTATATACTGAGCATCACCGTAATATTTGATCTATTTTGGAAACTCCACAGAAACACTCAGTCTGCCTTGAAGAACTCTGTAGACCTGTTCAGAAGTCGAACGTTCCCCACTTGTGACCAGATGATCCGATTATGCCAAATGTTGTGCTGTTCCCCCACACAGGGAGCCTCTGACTCCGCCTACATGCTGGACGGAGTTGTGTCCACAGCAATGCATCTCTCAGTCTAACCTCAAAACATGAACCACTTGGTCCGCGCCGCAGTGTTGGTTCTCTTCCCTTTTTCTGTAGATATTTCTCCGGCTTGTGCTCCTGAGAGCTGGCTGCTTGTGTGATGCCGCTGTTAGCCAGACAACTCGGAAGCCGCTGAGTCCCATGATTACTTTGTGACTGTTGACAACTCAGGGATGGACCATGATGATGTTGCCTTCTTTACCTACGTCACTCAACTTTGGAATTCTTTAACTTATCAAGTCTCTCTTAACATCAACGATTCGACCCTTGTGAAACCACTTACGCTGTTTTCTTCTCTCTGTACTTCTCTGTACTTCTCTGTTCTCGTAGGCGTTTTTCTGTTCCACGTAACGCCTAGCCTCGCCGAGGACCCTTGCCTGCAACCAGGGCATTCGAGGAGAAGTACACACACACACACACACACACCACACACACACACACACACCACACCACACCACACCACACCACACACACACACACACACACACACACACACACACACCACACACCACACACACATACACACACACCACACACACACCACACACACACACACACACACACACACACACACACACACACACACACACACACCACACACACACACACACACACACACACACACACACACACACCACACACACACACCCACACACACACACACACACACACACATACACACTCACACACACACACACACACACACACACACACCACACACACACGCACACACTCACACACACACACACACACCACACACACACACACACCACACACACACACACACACACACACACACACACACACACACACACACAGTTCATATGCAGCTCAGGTGTACATCAATATATCAGGTAAACCAGCTATTAACTCACTGTGGTGTACATCAAGTATGCTACAGTCATAACCCAGGTATGTTTTTGATGTAAACCATATATATGATGCAGGTGTATCTCACATATAATTAAAGCATTTGAAGTATAGCAAAGGTTTGACCAGTACGTTACAATTACAGGTACCTGACTCACGCTAGCCAGGTACAGATACCTGACTCTTGCCATAGTCAAGTCAGCTTGTGAAAGGTAAGAAAAATCTATCGCCTGTTTTTCCGGCCATTTAGAGTCCCAGATGGTGTGTGTGTGTGTGTGTATGTGTGTCTATCACGAGGTATTTCACGACCAGTTGGGTTTGTGGGTTTGTGGTTGCTGGGGGTTTGTGTTGGGAGAGGGCTGGGGAGTGTGGGGGTGTGTGAGGACGCACTGGAGTGTGTGGGGACATGTGGGGACGTGTGGGGACGTGTGGAAGTGTGTGGGGACGTGTGAGAGTGTGTGCGAGTGTGTGGGGGAAGTGTGGGAGTGTCTCACAGTCCGTCTACAGTTCATCATTAAGGAAGACCAGTGTAGTGTTTCAGGCTGGGATGTGCCTCAGCCACACAATCGTGTTCCTCTGCGGACAACACTGTCTTGTTTATATATATATGCAGAGAGCAAAACTTGCTGACGTGTCTGAGGACGTGTATGTAGAGAGCAACACCTGGTGACGTGTCTGAGGACGTGTATGCAGAGAGCAACACCTGGTGACGTGTCTGAGGACGCGTGTGTTTGTGTATTGGATCACCAGGCAGTTCACCAGACGTCTCGACCTCTGTAACTTACAAAGTTTCCTACAGATGTTGTGTAGCGCTTGCAGGTTGATGTGTACAACCTTATCTAATCACTAAGTCTGGACACTTCACGATTATGTTGTATGTTGTAGATGTGTTTCACACCTGAATGTTTACATGACAAGTTTACTGGATGGCTGAATATTTGAGATTTTTCTTCTCGTGGATGATGTGTGTTCATTGGAAGTTCTGAACACATGTAATGCTTTTGAAACGAGGTTCTCTGTATGCGGGATCCTACTTAACGAAGTTTTGTATATTAAGTATTCTTTATTACTTATTTTCGCGTAATGTTTGGTCGTAAAGCACAAGATTCAATATAAATGCTCTTAAGGTTTTCAGCGTTATGATCCAGGGTCATCGTACTGAGGTGATAACTGTTTAACACTTTCTGAATATCATAAACTTTGTTAGAATGTATCATGTATACTTCAGATTTGATATAACGGGGTTCTTTCAACATCAGCTTAGTCATTCATTGTTATATTTTCTCGTTATAACGAACTCTTCCTCGTGGCCGTGATACTAGTACCTGTTATGACCTGGTACCTGTAGTGACCCAAGTGACCTGAAACCTGTTGTTACCCTCTTGACCAGGGAACTAGTGTGACCCTTGTAGCTATGACCACTTGGCCTCAGGCCTGGCGTAAACCGTGTAACCTGGGACGTGTTGTGACCCATATGACCTGGGACTTATATTCTCCTGTGTAACCTGGGACCTGTTGACCCTACACCTGTGCATTGCCCTGTCTCCAGCGACTATGAGTCGTCCCGTCACTGCCAGGCCAACTACTGCTTTCCCTTCCGGGGTGACTGTCTTCCTCCCCACCCACCATCTCTCCCCGGCTTCCTCCCCACCACCATCTCTCCCCGGCTTCCTCCCCACCACCATCTCTCCCCGGCTTCCTCCCCACCACCATCTCTCCCCGGCTTCCTCCCCACCACCATCTCTCCCCGGCTTCCTCCCCACCACCATCTCTCCCCAGCTTCCTCCCCACCCACCATCTCTCCCCGGCTTCCTCCCCACCACCATTTCTGTCCTCAGCAATCTATATTTTACAGTTTCTTGTCACAGTGTGTCTTGCCCCAGTAAGCGATGCCTGCTTTTATGTTACACAATTTCACTTTTTCTTGTGTAGTAAAAAGTTGCCGCATCATTCATGACCAGTTTCTGCACTTTCCTTGAGGATCACCAGCTTAACTCAACACCAGCTTAACTCAACACCAGCTTAACTCAACACCAGCTTAACTCAACACCAGCTTAACTCAACACCAGCTTAACTCAACACCAGCTTAACTCAACACCAGCTTAACTCAACACCAGCTTAACTCAACACCAGCTTAACTCACCTCCAGCCTAACTCAACACCAGCTTAACTCACCATCAGCTTAACTCACCATCAGCTTAACTCACCATCAGCTTAACTCAACACCAGCTTAGTTCAACATCAGCTTAGTCTTTTCCTGCTGCACGTACTTTATTTTCTAATCTTTCTTCATCCAGGTTTCGTCTTTCTTCATCCTCATCATTCTCTTCTTCCATGTCAGTTCATCCTTACCTTCCTTCTTATTCTTCATCTTTCTCGTTAATGTTAACATCACATCTTCCTACGATGTGTTTCCCTCAATCATTCAGATCTGTCGTCACTCATCTTCAACAATCTACCTCATATTAGCTGCGATCCCCTCCTCTCGCCATACTGTATGTATGTATGTATATATGTATGTATATAATATGTATGTATGTATGTATGTACGTATGTATGTATGTATGCATGTATGTATGTGCGTAAGTGATCGCTATTTGTGTGTTACGGGGAGAGAGTTTTACATGCTGTTGCCCAGTCTCTTAACCTTGTGAATATGTCTTTACTCCCAAGCCTAGGAGAGCAACCCATGTATGTACGTACGTATGTACGTACGTATGTACGTACGTATGTACGTACGTATGTACGTACGTATGTGTACATGAGAGACGTAATGGCTATCAACTGCCAAGTGGTCGTTAAGCCAGAGTGTGTGGTTTTCTAAAACCAAAACATTGCTCCCTCAGGGTTGGTGTTGTCGTGTTGTGTAGCCATGATGACAGACACACGCACCATTATGAACCACATATGAGTCTAACACGATGACCGCCGCTGGACCGAAGGTGACACTGTCAGTGGACAGGAGAGGACAGAGGTAGAGGACAGCAGATGACACTGTCAGTGGACAGGAGAGGACAGAGGTAGAGGACAGCAGGTGACAATGTCAGTGGACAGGAGAGGACAGAGGTAGAGGACAGCAGGTGACACTGTCAATGGACAGGAGAGGACAGAGGTAGAGGACAGCAGGTGACACTGTCAGTGGACAGGAGAGGACAGTGTCAGTATTAAGCTGAAAATTGTTTTGGTCAAGATTGATGTTAATTTCACTGTGGGAAAATCAATGTATTGTGCCTGGACTTAGGATTCAACCAACAGCACACATCCTGCTGCCTCTCACGGTACACATCCTGCTGCCTCACACAGTACACATCTTGCTGCCTCTCACAGCACACATCCTGCTGCCTCTCACAGCACACATCCTGCTGCCTCTCATGGTACACATCCTGCTGCCTCACACAGTACACATCTTGCTGCCTCTCACAGCACACATCCTGCTGCCTCTCACAGCACACATCCTGCTGCCTCACACAGTACACATCTTGCTGCCTCTCACAGTACACATCCTGCTGCCTCTTACATGTGGAGATATAAGTTGATTCTTTTAATTAGTTTGTATGATGAAAATCACACACTTGATGAAGACAAAGCGACAATAATAACTTTATTCTCCTCTGAAGGGTAGACGTGGGAGGTCGAAGCTGAGCAATACTGAGCAGGTGAGGGCGCTCAGGTGAGGACGCTCAGGTGAGGACGCTCAGGTGAGGACGCTCAGGTGAGGACGCTCAGGTGAGGACGCTCAGGTGAGGATGCTCAGGTGAGGACGCTCAGGTGAGGATGCTCAGCTGAGGACGCTCAGGTGAGGACGCTCAGGTGAGGACGCTCAGGTGAGGACGCTCAGGTGAGGACGCTCAGGTGAGGATGCTCAGGTGAGGGCGCTCAGGTGAGGAAGGTGAGGACGCTCAGGTGAGGACGCTCAGGTGAGGATGCTCAGCTGAGGACGCTCAGGTGAGGACGCTCAGGTGAGGACGCTCAGGTGAGGATGCTCAGCTGAGGACGCTCAGGTGAGGAAGGTGAGGATGCTCAGGTGAGGACGCTCAGGTGAGGATGCTCAGCTGAGGACGCTCAGGTGAGGACGCTCAGGTGAGGACGCTCAGGTGAGGACGCTCAGGTGAGGAAGGTGAGGATGCTCAGCTGAGGACGCTCAGGTGAGGACGCTCAGGTGAGGACGCTCAGGTGAGGACGCTCAG
This sequence comes from Panulirus ornatus, assembly GCF_036320965.1. Classification (NCBI taxonomy): domain Eukaryota; kingdom Metazoa; phylum Arthropoda; class Malacostraca; order Decapoda; family Palinuridae; genus Panulirus; species Panulirus ornatus. The sequence continues at coordinate 1,993,417 of NC_092226.1, read as the reverse complement.
GTGAGGAAGGTGAGGATGCTCAGCTGAGGACGCTCAGGTGAGGACGCTCAGGTGAGGACGCTCAGGTGAGGACGCTCAGGTGAGGACGCTCAGGTGAGGAAGGTGAGGACGCTCAGGTGAGGAAGGTGAGGACGCTCAGGTTTTAAGTTGAGGACGCTCAGGTGAGGACGCTCAGGTGAGGACGCTCAGGTGAGGAAGGTGAGGACGCTCACCTGACGGTAAGGTGTGGAGGGTAAAGTCATAGTCTGGACACAGGAAACCACAAGATACGTTCAATGGAAACTGAAACTTTTCATTCTCGTTTAAAGACCCATCTTGTAAACAAACCACAGGAATGGCCCGATGGTAGAACCTGATGCTTCACACGTTCACCACACCACACACACTCACCACACACTTACCACACACCACACTCACCACACACACCACACACTTACCACACACCACACTCACCACACACACCACACACTTACCACACACCACACTCACCACACACACCACACACTTACCACACACCACACTCACCACACACACACACTTACCACACACCACACTCACCACACACACACACTTACCACACACTCACCACACACTCCACACACACTTACCACTCACTTACCACACACACACTACACACTCCATATACACTTACACCCACCCACCACACACTCCACACACACTTACCACACACTCACCACACACTTACCACACACTTACCACACACACACTACACACTCCATATACACTTACACACACTCACCACACACTCCACACACACTTACCACACACTCCACACACACTTACCAAACACTTACCACACACTCACCACACACTCCACACACACACACACACACACACACACACACACACACTCACCACACACTCCACACATACTTACCACACACTCACCAATCACTCCACACACACTTACACACACTCACCATACACTCCACACATACTTACCACACACACAACACACACTCCACACACACTTACACACACTCACCATACACTCCACACACTCACCACACACTCCACACATACTTACACACACTCGCCACACACTTCACACACACACCACACACTCCACACACTCCACACACACACACACACACACACCACACACTCTCCAGGATCTATGTACACTTGAACTACCACACGAATGTGGTACCACGATGTGAGATGTGTTAGTGTGGCGCTAGTTTGATATTTGGTAAATGTGGATGTCATCAGTGATGAAACCTGACTCAAAGAGGAGACATAATGGTGGGAATCATACAATAATTAGCAATTTCTATGGAAATATGAATTGGGAAGAGGAGTTCAGTAGCCAGAAACCAACCAGGGCTTTGTGGTGGATGGTTCTGCGAGGTATACAATGAAGGAGTGGAAACATGGCTACCCGGAGCACCAGACACAGAGGCAAGTGTGGATCATGAATTACAAAATACAATGATGATGATGACGAACAGAACCTCAGCCAGCCAGCATGAGCGAGATATAAGAGAACCTGGAACGAGTATAGCAAGGTAACCAGGATAAGGTAACCAGGATAACGTAACCAGGATAAGGTAACCAGGATAAGGTAACCAGGATAAGGTAACCAGGATAAGGGACTCGGAGGGAAGGACTCTTGAAGATGATGCAAAGTTACAAGAGGAACTGAATCACAAGTTTAAAAAGTGTTTTAACAGTGGAAAACACTGCAGCCCCAACACCAGTGAGATATAGTGGGAGGGAGGACTGGGAAATCATTGAAATATGTAAAGACATACACAAAATACTAAATGATATTGACCCACTTAAGACTCATGGTCCTGATGAAAGTTTTCCATATGTGCTGAAATTGTGCGCAGATGCACTTGACGAAACATTGAGGTGTTGTTAAAGATGTCGTTGGAGAAAGGTAGAATGCCAAGGGCGTGGAAAAGGGCAAACGTCATACCATCTTTAAGAAAAGGAAACCAGAAGTGAGGCGCTGAACTGGACACCATCTTCCTGACAGTTTGGACTGTAAAGACCTGGCAAAAATCGTCCGGAAGCAAGTGAATGACTGCTTATAAAGGAGAAACTACCGAAGTGAGAGACAACACGGTGCTGAGGAAAGATCAGTTGTAAAAACATCTTAGATTTCTACGAGAGAGTGAGCTCTGTCCAGAAGATAAGGCTAGGCTGATTAACTGTATAGAAAGGGTTTGACGCTGTACTACATGAGAGGTTGGTAAAGACGCGGGATCTTTAGGCAGGAATAACGGGAAGACTAATTCGATGTAGAGATGATAATCTTAGTGGAAGGAATCAAACGCTGTAGGTCAGGGAAGTTTCTCAAAATGGGCTAAAGTAACCAGTGGCTTGCCGTCGGGGCCAAAAGTATTAGAAATCTGTCTGAATACAAGTGCGAGTGATGCCAAGGTCATGTGGGAAAAGATAAGCGAAAGGACGGCATCAGCATACAAGGGGACCTAAACAAATACCAAAGTTGGTGTGATTATTGGCTGATGAAATTACTCACGAGTAATGAAGTACAGTAATGAAGATGACGCAGCGAAGGAAAGCCTCGATGTGAACATCATCCTACAGGATCTAAGCCGCAGGAATGTATGTGTGAGACAAACCTGGGAATACACACCGTCCTTAACCTGTCTCGTCAGAGTTCCACATTAGTAGAACAACCAAGAAAACAAGTATTAGAATTACGTTCAAATATAAGACAAGTAAATGTTCAGCAAGCTGATCACATCCTATGTCAGGAGATAACCAGAGTTTGCATCACAAGTGAGAAGAACAGTAGAATATATGGCAGTGAGAGTAACAAAGGTGGTTGGGGAATGTCTAGCAGGTAAAGATGTAAGGAAGAAATAGTGTAAGTGTTATGAAGAACAACTAGATGTGTTGAGAGAGTATTTTCAACGAGCTGACATTTGGAGTGTCATGGTAGCTAATATGGTGAAAAAAGAAGTAGCGAAAGACTTGCACAAGATGAAGTAAGGCAAAGCGGCGGCAGTGGAGGGAATGCACATGAACTTCTCAAAAAAAAGGTAACAGTTTTGTTGGTTGGTTGATCAGCGTGTGCCTGCCCTAAGCTGAGGTGCCTGAGGTCTGGAAGATTGTATATATAGTGGCCTTACATAGTCCTTACACAGGGGAATAAGTCTGTTGAGTATACTCGGTAAGGTGTAATGGGAAGTGGTGACTGGAAGGAATGCACGGAATATCTAACGGAGGAGGAATTTTGTTTCCGTGAGAGGTAGGTTATGTTTGGACCAAGTGTTCGTTTTGAAGAATGTGTACGAAACATACTTAGCATTTATGTATCTGGAGGAGCCTGGCTATTAACAGAGAGTCCCTACAGAGATTACTGCGAGTGTAAGGAGCAATGCAAAGTTACTAGACGGAGTGAGAAGATTTTAGTCGCGTGTGTCAATAGAAAAAAAATGAGAGACAGTGGTTCCCGGCGGAGGTGGGTGTGCATTAGAGATGTGTGATGACTTTTTTTTTTTTAAGCTGTCCACGATCACTGTGGTTAGGGCGGTAATACGGGGGTCTTGGAGGGAGGGGCAAACCTACAGTGTGTAGGGAGTGAGAGTGGCAGGTAAATCAGTTGACGTTTGCAGATGATGAGGCTCTGTTGGCAAACTCCAGACAAACCCAGAAGCTGATGGCAAAGTTTGGGGGAGTGTATAACGGAAGAAAATTGAGAGTAATTATGAACACCAGTAATCATGAAGAGCAGCAGGAGTGGAACAGGAGAGTCTGAGTGTTAATTTACGCAGGGAGGACCTGATGTGGGTAAAGTGCTTCGAGTCCTCGAGAGTGGCCGTCGCAGCGGATGAAACCGATGTGGTTGAAGTGAGTCATCGTCTGGTTGAGGAGGCAAAGGACTGGGTGCGTTAAGAGGCGCGTGGAAGGAAAGCATGGTAGACATAAGAGCAGCGAAGAATCGTCTGAAGGTACAGCAATTCCGCCAGAGAAAGGAAAAGCATGACTGTGTGGACGGTATGAGACGTGAGGCGGGTTGGTCAGGGAAGGAATGAAGCGCCAAGAGAATAGTGATGGTGAGCGCAGCTTGACTGAGAAGGCCGATCATGGTGTGCTGAAATGCCTTTAGCCTACGGGGTGGACGACAACAGAACGATTGACGAAGAGGATCTACGTGCCAGAGTGGAGGGAAGAAGGGAGATGGGGAGACCAAGAAGCTGATAAGATAGAGTGAAGAGGGGTTTGAGGTATCGGGGCCTGAATATTCAGGAGGGTGGGAGACATGAATTGGTATGAACAGATTAGATCGAACTGATATATGGGGAGCGATGTGCTGACAGGTAAAAAACCGAGGCATATGAAACGGTCAAAGTCAATCAGGGAGTAGAGTGCAGAGCCTGGCTATGGATGGGAGATATTGGGTATGGCACATTAGAAAATGACGTCTGGAAATTAAGATGTGTGTAAAAACACTGGTGAGGTTTCCTCCCTATGGTGGGATGGGTCCTGTAGCCTGGTGCTGGTGATCGGGTGTGTGGCTGAGGAAAGCAAGGAGTGAGTTGCTGGGTCCTGAGTGAGCGTGAGTTCCTTCTGCGGCAGGATAGGCCGGTAGGACGGTAACAGGCCAGGGAAAGAGGGAGGGCAGCTGGACATGGAGGGATGGACGAAGAATGGCTGGACAGGGAGAGAGAGAGAGAGAGAGAGAGAGAGAGAGAGAGAGAGAGAGAGAGAGAGAGAGAGAGAGAGAGAGAGAGAGAGAACGTTAGGAAGGGAAAGAGGTTGGCAAGCTCTGAGGAAGTAATTAAGGATGGCGGACTAGGGAGGCAGGAGGATGGAAGGCCAAGGAAGGAGGTTGGTCAAGAATGGAAACAGGGAGGGAAAGTGACAGGATAGAGAGGTAAAGATGGAGGCAGGTGAGGGAGGGCTGGACGGAGGAGGGAAGGAGGGAGCATGGCAGGCCACGTAAGAGGGGTGAGTGGTAAGCCAGGGAAGCAGGGGGGGGGGAGGCAAGGGATGGGGGAGGGAAGGAGAGGGGTAGGTTAGGGAGGGAGAAGATGGAGGATAGAAAGCCGAGGAGGGAGGGAGGGAAGGAGGGAGGGGAGCTAGCATACCTGGGAGGTTGGAAGGGAGAGTGGCAGGCCCCCCCAACACTCACCACTTCCTCTCTCACTGTGTCCCGCAACCTTACCGCAAGGTTTGTTGGCCCGTGTGCTACAGGGCTCCTAGGGTGCAGGCCTAGTGATCCTGGTGTGTTGGGCTAGGGTTCCCGTGGTGCAGGCATAATGATTCTAGGGTGCATTGATAGTGCTCATGGGGTGCAGGCCTTTAGCACCTGGGATGTTGCCCTGGGGCTCGTAGGGTGTAGACCTGTGGCTCCAGGGTGTAAACCCATTGGACAGTGAAGGTGTAAGTGTGTCGGGGACTGTAGACCCATTTTAGGTGGAGACGTGTTCCTCCTGAGGTATATGTCAGTTATAAGCTCCTTAAGATACTTGTACTGTATGATTCACGAAGATACAGGTATTGTATGATTCATGAAGATACAGGTACTGTATGATTCATGAAGGTACAGGTATTGTATGATTCATGAAGATACAGGTACTGTATGATTCATGAAGATACAGGTATTGTATGATTCATGAACACGTAGGCTAAACGGGTGTGTGGGTTGACTCCTGCAGGTGTAGTGTGTGGGTTGAGTGTAATTCTGTGTCTTTACATTGTGTTGGTTTAAGGTGTTTTTCTTCAGTTATCAGCCACTGAATGTTTATTTATATACTACTGTAGATACATATGGTCTACTAAGAATATGAAATATTCTATTGGGTGGACAACAAAGATTTCTGAAAATTTTGAAATTTATTATTAGGTGTTCTTTAAACTTTCTAATGGTTTATCATTTAGTTTTAGAATTCTTATGATATCAACAAAACGTTTTAATTAGAAAGATAATCTTTTCCTTACTCCGACTACAATAGTTTACCTGGACTGGTCGATGGTTTACCTGGACAGGTCGACGGTTTACCTGGACAGGTCAATGGTTTACCTGGACAGGTCGACGGTTTACCTAGACAGGTCGACGGTTTACCTGGACAGGTATCCCGTGGGACTGGAATGATAGGTTACCGGACGTTCACATTTCCAGTAGTGTTTGGTTAGCGTGACAGCGAACCTGGTCACCGTAACGCTGGTGTTCATGAGTTGTGCTCGTATCTTCATGTGAGTCGTTACTTGATCATTAATGTTCAGAGCGGCACACCTGCAGCCCCGCCCTAATAACATGTTGGGCGGGGCCATGTCCCGGACGTCATCCTGGACACCTCACGTAATGAATGTCCAAAACTCTGCTGTAATATCTGTACTTCTTATGAGCAGGACACATCCGCCTCAGCAGGTGCCATCCACCTCAGCAGGACATATGCGCCTCAGCAGGTGCCATCCACCTCAGCAAGACACATCCGCCTCAGAAGGTGCCATCCACCTCAGCAAGACACATCCGACTCAGCAGGTGCCATCCACCTCAGCAAGACACATCCGACTCAGCAGGTGCCATCAGCCTTAGTGTGGATACGGGTGGCATACCTGGGGTGGCTCCACTACCCTGGTGGTGGAGTCTGAGTCCCTCGGCTTATTTCCTCTCGTGTTACTCCTCCTCTTCAGCCATCAGCCTTGCTGCTGCTGCTGTTCATCTCTCTCTCCAACAGGCATGATCTCGGCTACTGTTCTCGCGAGCTGACCGCTGACACAGACCGCCACACGAGCACTGATCATCACGACGTCTTTCCTGGAGTAGTGAAGTTGTGAGTGACATTCCCTTCCTCACCTCGTCTTTCCCTCTTCATAAAACCATCCAGACTCAGGGTACAAACACACACCAGCACAGCTCTGGTTCCTTGTTTCTTTATCTTACGTTCCTGTCTATTGTCTCCCGATGTGGCTGTGACTGAGGCAGTTTTCCTCATACTTTGTATATATATATATATATATATATATATATATATATATATATACATATATATATATATATATATATATATATAATGATTACCACGAGCAAAAAGAAGCAATAAAGCTGCGGGCGGTCTTGTGTGATATCATCAGAGCAGAGCGGAGGCATCAGGGGAGAGTTGTGGCGACACTTTTGCTCTCCAGAATAATTGTGGGCTGTGATTGGTGTGTTGGGTCACGTGACTCTCACCGCTCCATACGCCAGCACAGCGCAACAGTGACGGCACTGCACAGGGATGACTGTGAGGGCCGCTTCACTGATCAAGTCACGGCTCTTTACCAGAACTAATCAGTAATATTCGTATCAAATAAACACTCATTGAAAAATATATATACAATATAACGTTTTATATTTCATTAACGAATTTCCTGCAGACGAAGATTCCAGGTAGCGACAGTGACCCAGGCAGCCTGGACACCTGCCGCGGATTATATCTAAAAGTTAAACAGGAATGTTACCTGGTGATGAAGCCAAGGTTAGCATAGCTCCACCTGAGACCAGAGGTGGAGGCTGGGTGGACATAGCTCCACCACAGACTTGAGGTGGGGCAAGGTGGACATGGCTCCACCAAGACGTCAAAGTCAGAACCCTCCCACGAGCAATCAACAATTAATGTTGACATCTCTCGAGAAGTGAAACATATTTTCCTGCAGTGATCAGTTGTTGCCGTTCCTCTTTTTATTAGTGGTGGAGGAGCGTCACTGGCCAGGTCTTGGAGAGAGTGACTTAGTGTTAACCTATGGTAAAGAAACATGTGCTTGTGGTGTGGGATTACGACACGACAAACTTTTCCAGTAGTGTGACCAGACCCACCGATGATATCTTCCCTTCGTCAGGTTATTATCTCTGAGAGTCTCCGGGGAATCCTTTGTTGAAGTCTCTTCCATGTTACAAAGTTAAGACAGGGTGAGGCACTGGGAGTCTCATCTCCAAGCTCGCTCTTTTGAGTTTCCTTCCTCGTGTTCTCTCATATGTATCTCCTTCTCTGGCTCGTCGATCTGAGCAGCTGATGATGGACTAATCTTTCCCGCTTTCCCTTTCAACAACGGCGCACGTGAGGGCGTTGTCCTATCTCCTACACTTTTCTTCATTTTCATCAATGATCACACTGCTTTCATCCACTTCTTTTTTTTTAAATTTGCTTCATCTTTTACTAGAATCACTCGTCATCTTGCCACAACTACCACCATAAACTCAGGATTTCCTTGTGGCGTCGACGTAAGAGTATCATTTACGCCTCTAAATCAGTTTCTTCTTACCTCTTTTTCCAGAACTTTCGACATCTCTCAAACTTCTCGGATGTTTCTGTCACTCTGGCTCGCAGTACAATGGACAGGCTTGGTGGAATTGTAATATCTAATTCTTTTGGACAGTGTTTAGCCCAGTATATCCACGTGAGACTTGGATTCATGTTGGTCACATGTGGGGCGACTCTAGATCTGCGGGTCTTGCTCTCCAAGCCTGCTTGATGGAGCTGAGTCGTAAACCTTCCAGCTTATGAACTGACTCAGTCTGATTTCTAAACTTGACCCACTTGTTGTTCGACTCAGTTTTGATTCTCTCTCACTCCTCCGCAGATATTGCTCAGGTTTCTATCCTCGAGGTTAGGCCACTTGTTTACCTTCTCCAATATCAAGAAAAAGTGTCTGCTTCTTTCTCTACACCGCTAAGCTGTGAAACTCTTTACTTTCTCATGTCTGCTCACAGCTTCCATACGAAGCATTATAAAGGAAGGCTTTCTATAACCTTAGACACCCATATAGTATTATTCTTATTTACTAACGCCTCTATATCTTACACCAATTTTCATGTTTCCCTAAGGGCCTGGCCTTGATAATGGACTGACCTTGATTATGGGCTAGCCTTGTCGATGGCTTGGTCTTAATGATGGTCTGGCCTTGATGATGACTTGTTCTCGATGATGGCCTGGCCTTGATGACGGCCTGGCCTCGAAGACTATGTGACCTCCCCACCATATAAATCATTTCCACTTCCATTAGCTGTCATGTCCACACTCAGATATCTAACACACTTCACTTCCTCCAATTTTTCATCAAGTAAACTCACACACCAACCCTGCTGAACCTAATAACCTTTGCTCTTGTTTATATTTCTTCTCAACTTTCTTCTTACACACATTCTTCCAAACTGTCACCAACTTCAGCAGTTTCTCACTTGAATCAGCCACCAGTGCTGTATCATCGGCGAACAGCAACCGACTCACTTCCCAGGCTCTCTCATCCTCAACAGACTGCAGACTCGCCCCTCTCTCCAAGACTCTCGCATTCACCTCTCTCAATACCCAATCCATAAACAAACTGAGCAGCCCATGGTGACATCACACACTCCTGCCGCAGACCTACCTAAACTTGGAACCATTCACTTTTTCTCTCTTCCTACTCATACACAAGCCTTACACCCTTGATAGAAATTTCTCAATGCTTCTGACACTTTCCTCAGGAACCATATATTCTTAAAACCTTCCACAGAGCATCTCCAACAACCCTATCATATTCCTTCTCCAGATCCATAAATGCTACATACAAATCCATCTCTTTTTCTAATTATTTCTTACATACATTCTTCAAGGCAGACACCTGATCCACACATCCTCTACCACTTCATAAACTACACCGCTCGTATCCAATCTGATGCTCTGTACATGCCTTAACCCTCTCAATCAATACCCTCCAATAAAATTCTCCAGGAATACTCAACAAACTTGTGCCTCTTTAGATTGAATGCTCACCTTTATCCCCTTTGCCTAATTAAATGGCGCTATATACATGCATTCCGCCAATCCTCAGGCACTTCACCATGATCCATACATACACTGAATATCCTTACCAACAAACCAACAACACAGTCACCCTCTCAACAAATTCAACTGCAATACCATCCACTCCCGCCGCCTCACCGCATTTCATCTTCTGCAAGATTTTTTCCATATCTTCTCTTTCACCAAACCACTCTCCATGACTCTCTCACTTCGCACACCATCCCGACCAAAATACTCTACATCTGCCACTCTATCATCAGACACATTCAACAAACCTTCAAAATACTCACTCCATCTCCTCGCTTCATCACTACCTGTTAACACTTCCCCTTTTGCCACCTATACTGATGTTCCCATTCGTTCTTTTGTCTTTTGCACATTATTTACCTCCTTCCAAAGCATTTGTTATCCATAGAGTTTACCGATATTCGTTCAACCCAACTCTAATTTGCCATCGTTTTCCAGCCCTGCACCTCCCTGTTAATATCCTGCCGCTTTCTCTTATACATCCCCCACTCGTTTAAACTCCTTTCCTGTAAATGACTCCCAATCATCTCTCTTTTCTCTTTCACTAACAATCTTATTTCTTCCTCCCATCCCTCACTACCCTTTCTAATCTGCCCACCTCCCACCTTTCGCATGTCACATGCATCTGTTGCACATGCCATCATTACTTTCCTAAATTCCTGCCATCCCTCGCTCACTCCCCTCTCTTGATTCACTCTCGCCTTTTGCCATTCTACACTTAATCCCTTCTGGTATTTCTTCACACGTCTCTTTTCTAAGCTCAATCACTCTCCCCACTCTATTTTCCCCGATATTATTTCCTCTTTTTGAAAACCTCTACATATCTTAACTCTCGCCTCCACCAGCTGCCCATCCCAACACATTTACATCCAAAACTATGTCTGCTACACGCCTATCAATTGAAATGTAATCCAGTAGTTCCCACTGACCATCTCTCCTACTCATATACGTATACTTGTTTATGTCCCTCTTTCCCTACACCAGGTATCTGTTCCCAATCAACAGTCCTTCTTCAGCACACAACCGCACAAGTTCTTCATTTCCATTCATAAGACTTGATACCCCATACCCCCCAGTTATACCCTCAACTGCCACATTACTCACCCTTGCATTTAAATCACCCTGTCACTAATACCCAGACTCGTGCATCAAAGCTGCTGACACACTCACTCAGCTGCTCCCCAAACCCTTGCCTCTCATGATCAGGTGCATGAGCTCCAATAATCACCCATCTTTCGCCATCCACTTTCAATTTGATCCACATTAATCTAGAATATATAAAATCTTCTCTCGTCACTGAGTTGTCTTCATTGTTTTTATGTCATTTGTAAATCTTCACATTTTCTTGATTTCTTTTCATACTTGCGTCTCATAATGAATATATCAAGTGTCTAGCTATCCCGTTGCTCCCCTGGCTATGCTTCCCGTGGTCAGCCCGCGCCTCTCCTCCTGTGTTTGCCACATCCTCACCTGTCCACACCTGGATCATTGATATGCTAGCCTCCGTCCGTCTTCTGTTTCTGGATATATCTATCATCGTACTTTATGGATGACTTACTCTGTCTAAGATGCCTGGACGGGAGGTTATACCGTCTCTCCCGTGACTTGTGCACTGTCTGCTGCTGGTAAAAGAGTACTTACCTCGGGGGCGCCCGTGCCGGCGGCGTGACAGACGGCGGCGCCCCGCCCCGCCCCAGCCAGGCCGCTCACTGTCCTTGGCAATGTCGCGTGCCGGGAGGCCGATGACTGGCCCGGCCCGCCCGTCCATACTCCCACGCCAGCTGCACCCACGTGTTCCTCCCTCCCCTGAACCGCCCTGGAATATGTCCCGTTCTCTCTCTCTCTCTCTCTCTCTCTCTCTCTCTCTCTCTCTCTCTCTCTCTCTCTCTCTCTCTGTCTCTCTCTCTCTCTGTCTCTCTCTCTCTCTCTCTCTCTCTCTCTCTCTCTCTCTCTCTCTCGGCCACTTCCTCCGTTACTTCCCCAGGCCTTCTACCTCCCCTCACCACTTTCCGAGGTGGCTACAGTCCCAGCTACTACCCAAGACATCCACTCCCCTTCGCTACTTCCCGGAGTGACCACTTACCTTAATACTTTCCCAGCCGGCCATTTCCCCCTTTATCTCTCCAGATGGCCACCTCCTCTCACTACTTCCCCAAGCAACCACCACCCTACTTCCTCAGGCGGCCACCTCCCCCGCTATTTACCCTAGCGGCTACTTCCCCCACTGCTTCCTCAGGCGACCCTCCAACCCACACCACCGCTACTTACCCTGGAGGTCACTTCCTGGTGACGAGAAAAAAGAAGATAAAATCACCCAGCACCTGCTGCACCTGAGTGTCACCTCCCAGCACCTGCTGCACCTGAGTGTCACCTCCCAGCACCTGCTGCACCTGAGTGTCACCTCCCAGCACCTGCTGCACCTGAGTGTCACTCCCCAGCACCCCAGCCGCTGCATCTGAGTGTCACCTCCCAGCACCTGCTGCACCTGAGTGTCACCTCCCAGCACCTGCTGCACCTGAGTGTCACCTCCCCAGAACCCCAGCCGCTGCACCTGAGTGTCACCTCCCCAGCACCCCAGCCGCTGCACCTGAGTGTCACCTCCCAGCACCCCAGCCGCTGCACCTGATCTTTTCCCGACAGATGAAGCTGACCCAAGATACAACACTGAACCTCAGCCGAGGAGTTACCCCTGAGGAGGAGACCTCAGCCAGTGAAGGCTGCTGTGCGCATGATGTCAACACAACTGGTTGTTTATAGTGTTGTATGTTGTAGTGGAACATCTGCCATCAACATTCTCTCAAGATGTTACAGGAGTGTAGGCAACACTGGAAACCTTTGGGACACTGAACTGAGTACAGTGTACTGACTTGTACAAACGAATGATGATGATAACCACTTGATGAAGATAACTGGATTTACCAGACCTAGATTACCATCTGCAGAATGGGAAAAAAAGATTTAACATAGAAATTAGGTAAGGTGATAATAGGTGATAAGAATATATCTATATCAACCAATTTATCTACCTATAAATTACTCCTCTCTCTCTCTCTCTCTCTCTCTCTCTCTCTCTCTCTCTCTCTCTCTCTTGCTTTTATTTACATTTACCCTCAACTTCCTCCTTTTACCCACTCTTTTAAACTTAGTCACTAGCTTCCGCAATTTCTCACTCGAATCAACCACCAGTGCTGTAACATCAGCTAACAGCAACTGACTCACTTACCAGGCCCTCTCATCTCCTACATACTGCATACTCGCCCCTCCCTGTAAGACTCTCGCATTCATCTCCCTCACCATCCCACTCATTAACAAATGAAACAGCCATGGCCACATCACACACTCCTGCTGCTGACCATCATTATCTAGAACAACTTATCATCCTTTCCACCTGCTCGCACGCACACCTTACTCTTTTGATAAAAACTTCTGACTGTTTCTAATAGCTTTCCTCTCACACCATAAATTCGTAATACCTTCCACAGGGTATTTCTATCAACCCTATCATATGCATTCTCCAGATCCATAAATGATGCATTCAAATCCATCTTTTTCTTTACATATTCTTATACACATTCTTCACAGCAAACACCTGATCCACATATCCTCTACCACTTCTAAAACCATACTGCTCTTCCCCAATCTGATGCTCTGTGCATGCCTTCAACCTTCAATACCTTCCTATACAACTCTAACACACACACACACACACACACACACACACACACACACACACACACACACACACACATATATATATATATATATATATATATATATATATATATATATATATATATATATATATATATATATATTTTTTTTTTTTTTTTTTTTTTTTTTTTCTTTGTCGTTGTCTCCCGCGTTTGCGAGGTAGCGCAAGGAAACAGACGAAAGAAATGGCCCAACCCACCCCTATACCCATGTATATACATACGTCCACACACGCAAATATACATACCTACACAGCTTTCCATGGTTTACCCCCGACGCTTCACATGCCCTGATTCAATCCACTGACAGCACGTCAACCCCGGTATACCACATCGATCCATTTCACTCTATTCCTTGCCCTCCTTTCACCCTCCTGCATGTTCAGGCCCCGATCATTCAAAATCTTTTTCACTCCATCTTTCCACCTCCAATTTGGTCTCCCACTTCTCCTCGTTCCCTCCACCTCCGACACATATATCCTCTTGGTCAATCTTTCCTCACTCATTCTCTCCATGTGCCCAAACTATTTCAAAACACCCTCTTCTGCTCTCTCAACCACGCTCTTTTTATTTCCACACATCTCTCTAACCCTTACGTTACTTACTCGATCAAACCACCTCACACCACACATTGTCCTCAAACATCTCATTTCCAGCACATCCATCCTCCTGCGCACAACTCTATCCATAGCCTACGCCTCGCAACCATACAACATTGTTGGAACCACTATTCCTTCAAACGTACCCATTTTTGCTTTCCGAGATAATGTTCTCGACTTCCACACATTCTTCAAGGCTCCCAGAATTTTCGCCCCCTCCCCCACCCTATGATCCACTTCCGCTTCCATGGTTCCATCCGCTGCCAGATCCACTCCCAGATATCTAAAACACTTTACTTCCTCCAGTTTTTCTCCATTCAAACTTACCTCCCAATTGACTTGACCCTCAACCCTACTGTACCTAATTACCTTGCTCTTATTCACATTTACTCTTAACTTTCTTTCACACACTTTACCAAACTCAGTCACCAGCTTCTGCAGAGTCTTACTTAAATCAGCCACCAGCGCTGTATCATCAGCGAACAACAACTGACTCACTTCCCAAGCTCTCTCATCCCCAACAGACTTCATACTTGCCCCTCTTTCCAAAACCCTTGCATTCACCTCCCTAGCAACCCCATCCATAAACAAATTAAACAACCATGGAGACATCACACACCCCTGCCGCAAACCTACATTCACTGAGAACCAATCACTTTCCTCTCTTCCTACACGTACACATGCCTTACATCCTCGATAAAAACTTTTCACTGCTTCTAACAACTTTCCTCCCACACCATATATTCTTAATGCCTTCCACAGAGCATCTCTATCAACTCTATCATATGCCTTCTCCAGATCCATTAATGCTACATACAAATCCATTTGCTTTTCTAAGTATTTCTCACATACATTCTTCAAAGCAAACACCTGATCCACACATCCTCTACCACTTCTGAAACCACACTGCTCTTCCCCAATCTGATGCTCTGTACATGCCTTCACCCTCTCAATCAATACCCTCCCATATAATTTACCAGGAATAATCAACAAACTTATACCTCTGTAATTTGAGCACTCACTCTTATCCCCTTCGCCTTTGTACAATGGCACTATGCACGCATTCCGCCATATATATATATATATATATATATATATATATATATATATATATATATATATATATAAGCTGATAGATGTACAGAAAGAAAGATAGTTTGATAAACAGATACAAGAAAATTACATTTGACCAACCTTATAAATAACTGATTCCAGGTGACCGTGCGGCCTGGCCTGATTCCATCTGGTGTTCAGGAAGACAAATCTCCAGGTCAGGTCGACGGTTTTCTCTACTGTAAATATTTCGTTTTTCAGACGTTTTTTAAATTCTTATCTTCGGGTCACGTCACGGGAAGATCCGTCCGTCAGCGGAGTGACGCGAGACCAAGCAAGGTGACGGGCACATAACTGAGTGACCTGACTCTCAGGCGAGTCAGGTCACGTATCTGGCTGGGCTAGTCTTCCCAAGCTTGGCAAACAGGATTAGTCGCCTCTCTTACAGTTGACCACCGGTACTGCCATCCTGTGACGCCTGTTGTACACACAGCTACACATACCGGACCAACGGTACTCCTAGCTACACATACCGGACCAACGGTACTGCTAGCTACACATACCGGACCAACGGTACTGCTAGCTACACATACCGGACCAACGGTACTGCTAGCTACACGTACCGGACCAACGGTACTGCTAGCTACACGTACCGGACCAAAGGGGATGCGGAACTGACCTCCCTTCCCGGCACTATCTTGTGGCAGTCTGGGGTCAATCAAGGCTTACTATACCTGGTCAGGTGATTGCTGCTGCGACTGAGGTCGAAAATGTACAGTTTATGGCTGAGCAGAGGCGGTGGTGAAGCAGGCACAGCCCTCGGGAGGTAGTGGTGTCGTACTGTTATGGTCCTCAACACCCGAGCCAGAGTGACAACACGTGACGTGAGCTCGTGGTAGTCTCCTCTTCTAAGGCTTTGAAACCATTCACATAAGGGTCTTTTTCTTGATCTTTGAGCAAGAGAATCAACTTTATGGCTAAGTGCTAACACAGAACTGTTTTAGCT
The DNA here is from genome assembly GCF_036320965.1 of Panulirus ornatus. Taxonomy (NCBI): domain Eukaryota; kingdom Metazoa; phylum Arthropoda; class Malacostraca; order Decapoda; family Palinuridae; genus Panulirus; species Panulirus ornatus. The sequence goes on along the minus strand of NC_092226.1, from coordinate 1,977,255 downwards.
GCACTTCACGTCGGAGTTTGCTTTTTTCCAGAAAGAACTTGGAGGAAGTGGATCATTTTAGATACCTGGGAGTGGATATGGCAGTAAATGGAACCATGAAAGCTGAGGAGAGGGGGCGAAGATGCTGGGGGTACTGAGTAGTGTGTGGTAAGGGAGGTCACTGTCTGTGAGGCACAAAGATGGATACATGTGATGGTGTGGTAATACGATGGTGTTGTATGGATGCGAGGCAGATAAGAGAGGACGCAGAAAAATTGATGTGCTGGAGACGAAATGTTTGAGGACGCTGTGTGGTGTGAGGAAGGTTCAGTGAATAAGAAATGATCGGTCGAGAAAGAAATGTGGAACTAAAAAGAGCTGAATAAAGTTTGGGGAAATGGTTGGACATAAGGAAAGGATGAGTGAGGAATGGATGACGGAGAGGGAACACTTGTCGGAAGTGGAGGGAACAACGGGAATGGGGAGACCGAGGAGGAGGTGCAAAGATGGACTGAGAGATGTAGTGAGGGCTCGGGCCCTGCACGTGCAGGAGGGTGTGAGACGTGCACGGGGTAAAGTGAATTGGAGCAGTGAGGTAGACGAGGGGCGAACTACAACTTATGAAGCGGTCAGTGGACACCACAGAGAGGTTTGTGTGGCATGGCTGTTGGTAAGGAAGTTGTATTTTCGTTGTATTGTGTACGGCAGAGGGTGGGTAAGAGGAACTCGGATCATTCTTCGACTGCTCCTGGCGCTACTCAGCTACATGGAAAACGGCGTACAATTACGAAAAAGAGAAAATATAGCTCTTTCAGTGGATGTCTGTGGTTCTTCCACCCTTGGAAGCACCCTGGAGGGCGCTACACCCAAGCCTCTGCTTAGCAGGGTCTTGCCATGGTTGTTGGCAACACTGTTCTCCTACCTTGATCATGATAGAGGGAAGGTAGGCACAGTAGGGTGTTGTGTTAAGTCTTTATATATATATATATATATATATATATATATATATATATATATATATATATATATATATATATATATATATGTATATATATATTAAGCTGATAAGAACAGATACTACACTTTGATCTTAGCCAAAAGGCCGAGAAGCAATATATATATATATATATATATATATATATATATATATATATATATATATATATATATATATATATATATATATATATATATGTGTGTGTGTGGAAGTCGAGAACATTATCCCGGAAAGCAAAAATGGGTATGTTTGAAGGAATAGTAGTTCCAACAATGTTGTATGGTTGCGAGGCGTGGGCTATGGATAGAGTTGTGCGCAGGAGGATGGATGTGCTGGAAATGAGATGTTTGAGGACAATGTGTGGTGTGAGGTGGTTTGATCGAGTAAGTAACGTAAGGGTAAGAGAGATGTGTGGAAATAAAAAGAGCGTGGTTGAGAGAGCAGAAGAGGGTGTTTTGAAATGGTTTGGGCACATGGAGAGAATGAGTGAGGAAAGATTGACCAAGAGGATATATGTGTCGGAGGTGGAGGGAACGAGGAGAAGAGGGAGACCAAATTGGAGGTGGAAAGATGGAGTGAAAAGGATTTTGTGTGATCGGGGCCTGAACATGCAGGAGGGTGAAAGGAGGGCAAGGAATAGAGTGAATTGGAGCGATGTGGTATACAGGGGTTGACGTGCTGTCAGTGGATTGAATCAAGGCATGTGAAGCGTCCGGGGTAAACCATGGAAAGCTGTGTAGGTATGTATATTTGCGTGTGTGGACGTGTGTATGTACATGTGTATGGGGGGGGGTTGGGCCATTTCTTTCGTCTGTTTCCTTGCGCTACCTCGCAAACGCGGGAGACAGCGACAAAGTATAAAGAAAAAAAAAAAAAAAAAAATATATATATATATATATATATATATATATATATATATATATATATATATATTTTGCTTTGTCGTTGTCTCCCGCGTTTGCGAGGTAGCGCAAGGAAACAGACGAAAGAAATGGCCCAACCCACCCCCATACACATGTATATACATACACGTCCACACACGCAAATATACATACCTATACATCTCAATGTACTCATATATATACACACACAGACACATACATATATACCCATGCACTCAATTCACACTGTCTGCCTTTATTCATTCCCATCGCCACCTCGCCACACATGGAATAACAACCCCCTCCCCCCTCATGTGTGCGAGGTAGCGCTAGGAAAAGACAACAAAGGCCCCATTCGTTCACACTCAGTCTCCAGCTGTCATGCAATAATGCCCGAAACCACAGCTCTCTTTCCACATCCAGGCCCCACAGAACTTTCCATGGTTTACCCCAGACGCTTCACATGCCCTGATTCAATCCACAGACAGCACGTCAACCCCGGTATACCACATCGATCCAATTGACTCTATTCCTTGCCCGCCTTTCACCCTTCTGCATGTTCAGGCCCCGATCACTCAAAATCTTTTTCACTCCATCTTTCCACCTGCAATTTGGTCTCCCACTTCTCCTCGTTCCCTCCACCTCCGACACATATATTCTCTTGGTCAATCTTTCCTCACTCATTTTCTCCATGTGCCCAAACCATTTCAAACACCCTCTTCTGCTGTCTCAATCACGCTCTTTTTATTTCCACACATCTCTCTTACCCTTACATTACTTACTCGATCAAACCACCTCACACCACACATTGTCTTCAGTCATCTCATTTCCAGCACATCCACCCTCCTGCGCACAACTCTATCCATAGCCCACGCCTCGCAACCATACAACATTGTTGGAACCACTATTCCTTCAAACATACCCATTTTTGCTTTCCGAGATAATGTTCTCGACTTCCACACATTCTTCAAGGCTCCCAGGATTTTCGCCCCCTCCCCCACCCTATGATTCACTTCCACTTCCATGGTTCCATCCGCTGCCAGATCCACTCCCAGATATCTAAAACACTTTACTTCCTCCAGTTTTTCTCCATTCTTTTTCCATACTTGTTCGCCGTTTCCAGTGTTAGCGATGTAACGTTAGGAATAAAGGAATGATGGTGTTATTCGCTCATATCCATTCTCTAGCTATTATGTGTAACGCACTGAATCCATGGCTCCCTATCCACTACCGGGTCCCACAAACCTTTCCATGGTTTCGTCCAGTTAATTCATATCTCCTGGCTTAGTCCACTGTGAAAAATTCACCCCGTGCATACTGCATATATCCAATTCACTCTACCCCGTGCACGCCCTTTACCCTCCTGCATGCTCAGGCCCCGAGCACTCAAAAGGTTTTTCACACCATTCTTCCAAATATATATATATATATATATATATATATATATATATATATATATATATATATATATATATATATATATATATCGGTTTATTGAACTGGAGCAGGCATTTGGCTGAAAATGCACAGTTGAGGTATTACAGATATTACACAATAAATACTGGAAGATCAGAAGAATAACTAGTTAACTAAATATTAAAGAACTTAAAACCAAGGTTTGGCTGGTTTGTCTCACGCTCTGGATAATCACGTGAGTGAGGTACATCTGCACAGTCGGGATGGCAGATATGAATGTTAACATGGCAAATACTCTGGTCTATACGATGTACAGTTACCTAAAATTATGTGATGAATAGTTACAGTAATACAGCAGCTGACACACCACGAAGCCTAATTATGAGAAAACAACTGTTTACTTGTTTGGCTTTGCAAATGTTCATGGACTATTGTGATGTTCATAACGGAAGGTATAGCATGTTCTTATGTCTGACTGTACGGTTGATTGTGGTGGTGAACGGCTGTCCGTAGTGCAGGGGCGTCGGAAGAAGGGGGACGGGGTATGGAGGTTTAGGTCATCTTGGCATGTCTGTGTCAGCAGTTTATTGCCAAATTGTCGTGTGAGCTGCCAGTGTTAGTTGAAGAGGATGGCGAAGTTAAGGACGATGTCCTCTTGATAGATTGTGTAAGATGGCCCATAGTGGTTCAGTAAGCTCTTTCCTGCACTTTCCAGCTGGTTTTCTGTGTGTGACTGTTAGTGAGGAGGACCAGGTAGGGGAGGCGTGAGCGAGCTTAGGCGGAATGAAGATGATACAGACAATCCTGAGCTTAAATGGTGGAACGCCTAGTAATCTCAGTTGTTGGAGAAGGTACAGACGGTATGCGGAAAATATGTTGATGGTGATGACATGGCCTTGCCAGTCTAAACCGTCATTTATAGTGATGTCAAGAAATTTAAGTCTCTGACTACCCTGAAAACGTCAGTGATATTGAAAGCAGGTTATCGTCTGTACAGCAGCTGATGCGCATCATCACAGTCTTAGTGTGGCTGATGGTGACGTCGTTGGCCGTAGTCCACTCCTGAAGGTTGTTGATGATGTGCTGAAGGACACTGAAGTTAGAAGCTTTGTCCACAGACTTCCTGCGGTGGTTTGCGTAACAAAGGGCGTCATTGTTAGGGATGAGGAAACAGGGCGGACCCATCTTGGTGTCTCGTGGAACACCGCATGTTAGGGGGAGTTAGGTCGATGTGGCTCCTCTAAAGTGGACGGCTTGGTGTCGCCCGTTCAGGAGGTCCGCTGGCCACCAGACGAGACACCTAGGAAGTCTCAGGTTGAGGGCTTTCTTTATGATGATGTCATGGTTGACCAAGTGGAAAGCCACAGTTAAGTCGACGAAGCTGTGAGCCACCGAGGTCTCGTACTTCTCAAGTTTGAGATGAATGAAATTCAGGAGACCACAAGGCAGTGAATGGTGGAGGAAACCTTCGTGTTCCCAAACTGCTGAGGGTCTACTGAATTAGCTGTGTCAGTATAGGCCCAGTGAAATAAAACTTTTATAAATAAGTCTAGTTACTGAAGTGGTGTGTGTGTGTGTGTGTGTTTGTCCTGCCTGACCTATGCTGTCATGATCACACCACATGGCAACAAGAGGTAAATAATGACACACATTGTTCTAACTCTGGTGGGAATGGTGCGTTGTGTTTGTGGGTGAACGCATCCATCACTGTCGTTTGTCCCTTGTTTGTTCTTCTTATTTGTTGATCTCCGAGCAGGTCTCGCGGTAACGAGGACGTTGGGGAAAACGAGGAAGATAAATGAATATATATATATTAATATGTATATAAATGAATATATATTTTCTTGTGTTTAGATAATGTGATTCTCTCTCTCTCTCTCTCTCTCTCTCTCTCTCTCTCTCTCTCTCTCTCTCTCTCTCTCTCAGGCAAAAACGCGTGAAGCCAGACAATCTGATTTACAATAATGAATATGAAACTTTATTGCAGGGAAAAATGATAAGTATTTAACTCGATTTTGCAAAGATATTTGAAATTCGAACGAAGAAATTTACTTGAGACATTTGGAAAAGTAAACAATTTACGTTAAGATGTGATGATGGTTACAGTGATGATGGTTACAGTGATGATGGTTACAGTGATGATGGTTACAGTGTGATGGTTACAGTGTGATGGTTACAGTGATGATGGTTACAGTGATGATGGTTACAGTGTGATGGTTACAGTGATGATGGTTACAGTAATGATGGTTACAGTGATGATGGTTACAGTAATGATGGTTACAGTGATGATGGTTACAGTGATGATGGTTATAGTGATGATGGTTACAGTAATGATGGTTACAGTGATGATGGTTACAGTGATGATGGTTACAGTGATGATGGTTACAGTGATGATGGTTACAGTGATGATGGTTACAGTGATGATGGTTACAGTGTGATGGTTACAGTGATGATGGTTACAGTGATGATGGTTACAGTGATGATGGTTACAGTGATGATGGTTACAGTGATGATGGTTACAGTGATGATGGTTACAGTGATGATGGTTACAGTGTGATGGTTACAGTGATGATGGTTACAGTAATGATGGTTACAGTGATGATGGTTACAGTAATGATGGTTACAGTGATGATGGTTACAGTGATGATGGTTATAGTGATGATGGTTACAGTAATGATGGTTACAGTGATGATGGTTACAGTGATGATGGTTACAGTGATGATGGTTACAGTGATGATGGTTACAGTGATGATGGTTACAGTGATGATGGTTACAGTGTGATGGTTACAGTGATGATGGTTACAGTGATGATGGTTACAGTGATGATGGTTACAGTGATGATGGTTACAGTGATGATGGTTACAGTGATGATGGTTACAGTGATGATGGTTACAGTGTGATGGTTACAGTGATGATGGTTACAGTAATGATGGTTACAGTGATGATGGTTACAGTAATGATGGTTACAGTGATGATGGTTACAGTGATGATGGTTATAGTGATGATGGTTACAGTAATGATGGTTACAGTGATGATGGTTACAGTGATGATGGTTACAGTGATGATGGTTACAGTGTTGATGGTTACAGTGATGATGGTTACAGTGATGATGGTTACAGTGTTGATGGTTACAGTGTTGATGGTTACAGTGTTGATGGTTACAGTGATGATGGTTACAGTGATGATGGTTACAGTGATGATGGTTACAGTGTTGATGGTTACAGTGATGATGGTTACAGTGATGATGGTTACAGTGATGATGGTTACAGTGATGATGGTTACAGTGATGATGGTTACAGTGTTGATGGTTACAGTGATGATGGTTACAGTGATGATGGTTACAGTGATGATGGTTACAGTAGTATCAGAGGGAAACACATGTGATGATGGTTACAGTGATGATGGTTACAGTGATGATGGTTACAGTGATGATGGTTACAGTAGTATCAGAGGGAAACACATGTGATGATGGTTACAGTGATGATGGTTACAGTGATGATGGTTACAGTGATGATGGTTACAGTAGTATCAGAGGGAAACACATGTGATGATGTCTCATCTGGGGTACTATCTTCATGCTGATGACGTCATGCATCAGGAGTTTTGCTGGTGACACCAGCGTTAACAAAGTAATTGGATGAGATGATGATCAAGAAGATATGCTAACGTCAAAGATGCATTCTAAAATGGGCACAAATTAACCTGATGAAATTTAATGATTAGATGAAATATGAACGATGAACCCGTACATTGATGACCTGTACATTGATGACCTGTACATTGATGACCCGTACACTGATGACCCGTACATTGATGACCCGTACATTGATGACCCGCAGGGAAAGTAACATAAACAGGCATCAGACATCAACCAGTCATTATAAACGAGGAACTAGAACTCAGAGAAAATGTTAAGATAGTTACTGCTGAGCCACATGATGATCAGTATGATACTGAGAACTTTCACAAGAGACAGAACTCCATCGATGAACATCTTCACTATGTCTGCAAGAGACAAAACTAAACAACGTTCAATAACCAAACAAACGGAAACAAACAGGTTAGAGTACACTGAGAAACAGTTGACTGGTAAGGTTGACGGATGGAAGATAAGAGCCATCATGAGAGTCTGAAAGAATTTGAACTTTCCAAGTTATAAAGAAGATAAATGTATATGATCATCTACACTTGGCTACACAATGAAACGGCAAAGGACAACATTATCAGCTTAAAAAATCCTCCCCTGATGGAAGAAGCAGAGTAGATGTGCGAGAATATCATGGAATATATCAAAAATATATCAAAGTTAAACATACAAGAGTCAAGCAAGTTAGGTAGACACATTTAGAGGGCCACCAGACCAGGTAAGAAATATTCCAGGATCAACTACACAAACATATAAGATGTATGGTTGAAGTCAGTCCCAGAGGAACACACGGCTGACATATAATAAACATGGAGGCAGGCAGAAGTACCATACACCATATACCAAATACCAAGTAAGGATATTCCCTCTAAGACTTAGCTCTCTGTTCTTAACGCTTCCTCGCCAACGCTGGAAATGCGAATATGTGTGAAAAAAGTGTGTGTGTGTGTGTGTGTGTGTGTGTAGAACAATGAGTGGATAATGAGGTAGAAAGGTTGTGTCAGGGGTTGGCCGTGTGTGCCATGACTGGTGTGGTCCGGCACTGGAGCAGCCAGACACGGGAACCCTCTCGCTCAGGAGGGGATGGTCAGCACACACACTCCCTCCCACGTTTTCTTCGATTCATTTTATTATCGACTTGATGTCCTTATTGTTGTTTGTCTGTGTGTTGTGGAGGGGTCAGTTGCTGACAGACTGACGCCTGACGCTCTACTGTACAAGACTGCCCTCCCTCCCTACTACCCTCCCTCCCTCCCTCCCCTATCCTTATGCTCCACAGTTTCTGCCTTCCCTTCCTTCCCAAATCCCTCCACAGTCCTTCCTTCCCTTCCTGACCCTCCACTGTCCCTCCTTTCTTACTCTGACCCTCCACAGTTCCTACCCCTCCCCTGACCCTCCCAATCCCGCTGGCCCCCTGCCTCCCCTCCCCCGGCCCCCCACACTTCCTGACCCTTCTCTGACCCTCCCTCCCTCCCTCCCTCCCTCCGTGTAGAGCGGCTGGGGGAGCCCGTGGTCCCGTTACCCGACGCCTCACCACTCCAGACAGTAACCCTAGGTCAACAGAGGCACTGCAAGACAGTACACACAGGCTGACAGGGACCTTCTGCTCAGGTCACCTTGTGTTCGACCTTATCCGTAGGTGTGGCATGGTCTATAGTTGCCCGGCACTCACACAGTGACGCCAGTACCCTGGGTCAAGGAGAGAAAGTGTCTCAGGAAATTCAGGATCCTCAACACGTTCTGACCCAGGTCACGGGCTATCACCACTCACGCTGACCCAGGTCACGGGCTGTCACCACTCACACTGACCCAGGTCACGGGCTGTCACCACTCACACTGACATGTTGAACCAGGGCATATGAAACGTCTGAGGTAAACCATGGAAGGGTGTGTGGGGCCTGGATGTGGATAGGGAGATGTGGTTTCGGTGCATTACACATGACAGCTATGGATGGATGCGAGTGGATAGGACCTTTCCTCGTCTGCTTCTGGCGCTACCTTATTAACGATATAAACGGCGATCAAGTGAAAAAATACATAGAGAAAGAGAGAGAGAGAGAGAGAGAGAGAGAGAGAGAGAGAGAGAGAGAGAGAGAGAGAGAGAGAGAGAGAGAGAGAGAGAGAGCGAGCACATAGCCAGATAGCATACCACAAACATGAACGCCACACAGCTCGTAAAGACCAGTTTACGGCAGATCTTCAGTGAACAACGTGGAGTTGCATTATCTTCATCAGGATTTCACATGATGATCCCTGAGGGAAAAAAATCCTTCTCGACCCAGGAAATGACACTGAATTAGATCCTCCGTTTGAGGGGGTCACAGTTGGCCCGCGGGGAGGTAGTGCTAAGTGGAGATGCAGCTTACGTCTTGTGGCAGAGATCACATGGTATTTGGCTCGCCTGATTATCCTTCATTCTGCTTCTTTATGAACCATAAACTGTTTCCCCGGACTCCCCACCACACTCCTCAACAAAGTTTTCCCTTCTTTAATCAGAAATCAGAACTATTACCCGTAATGATGACATTATTGTAGATGATGATTATATTTCTTATTCTGGAACGTCGTCTCCCGCCGAGAGTTGCTTGTTTCGTGATGATGACATTATGAGATTCTCATCTTCGAGTCTTTGACACCTCGTTGCTGGCTGGGAGGTCGTCCTCACCTCCTCCTCCTCTCTGCTGATGGAGAGGATAATGATGGAAGCTGATGCCTGTAATATTCCGCCTTCCGTCTATATGTGACCTTACAATGTGATGAATCACTGAGTATTTCTTGGTCAGGTTTCTAGCCTGACTCAGAGCTTGGCTTAGACACACAGCTATGTCTACAACCACACGTCACACTCAAACAGACAGACAGACTCATCCACACTCACACACCAGACTCAAAGACAGACACATCCACAACCGCACGCTAGACTCACACAGACAGGCAGACACTTCTGCAGCCACACACAGAACTAACACAAACAATTGCGACCAAAAGACATAAAACCATCACAGACAAAAACGATCACAACAACAGAAAGACAAGGAAGAATGGTTTGAAAATGTATTAGGAGTAAAGTCGGGTTGGCGCGAGGACAAGAGTCGAGGAAGGAGTAGCACGACTCCTAGAGCAGGGTCTGGGGATGTGATGAACAGATGTTTTCAGTAATGTAAGGATGGATGTTCAGGGTGTAAATGGGAGTGTGACTGATGTTTGTCCATGTACTGTAGTTTTACATAGATTTATGAATAGTTGGATGGTTAGATGTTTTTCATTATTGGGGAGCTATGAGCAGAGGTTACTGAAGTGTGAGGGTGGGGTAAGTATCTCTTGCTAAGTGCGGATTGGCAGTTTATCATGCGGTGGGTCTAGCTCTGTGAAGGTCTAGTGGTGTTGCCAAGTAGTGAGTGCCAAACATGTTGAGGTAGGACTGGACTGGGAGGATCTTTGTTTCACTGTGAAAGTGTTATGTGTCTGGTTGCTAGGCAGCCAGTGATCATCTCAGTGCTTTACCAGGATTTTGTGTAGTTTGCAGCTTCAATGTCTTTGCTTTTGAAAGGGTGGACGATCAAGCAGGCGAGGCGTAGTTTAGGGTGGAGTGGATAATTTGTTTGTAGAAGATACTAGGAAATTCCTTTTCTTGTCCAAATCTGTTATCAGTTAGTGATCTGAGGCATATAGTGTATATGTTGGTTTTGTGTTGATGTTTGTAGTGTGGTGAATGAATGTCATGTGTGTGTCGTATGTTTTGGTGTGTTATTGAGTGATTGTACATTCAAGGTGAAGTTTGACTCACGTCTGTCTGAATTTAAGAGTAACTGAGGATTTCTATGGAGAAGAAGACATTCACCTCAGAGTGGGGTCATTATTCCTATATATATGCTTAGTAGTGGAGTACTGACATAGCAAGACTGTCTACTCCGTCACGCCAGGCACAAGAAGAGAAGGAGAAGGAACATTCTGAATATTAGATAATCTTCGTTGCTGCTGTCATATCAAGAAAAAGAAAATCGGGTTTCTTGCTGAAGCTGAAGTGTTTTCGTTTTCACTCAAGTGTTCAGTTCATCAAGGAAGCAGCGGTGTGTAGTGAGTTAACTTTCAGTGTTTCTTCCAGTAAACAACCCTGGGAGCAGATTACTTTTCTGGAATGTATCCATCGTCCCTCCGAAATAATGGCCGAACCCGTTAATTCCCCTGGAGGCAGGCACGGCCCTTGTCGAGTTGCTGTTGAGGGGATCACTCCTGTGTTACATTAAGGTCCGTGATGAGCCGACTACCAACAGTTGAGGACACAAAGGCAGTGGCTGAAAGGAGACTTGCTGGAGGCGCGTCCTGGGGGGGGGGGGGGGGGGTAACCGAGGCTCTGAGGGACAAGTCATTCCTTGGACGACGCTGGAACATGAACCTTCGCCTCATGAAGCAGCAGCAGTGATGAGACCTCAATAAGGCAGTAAGTAGTAATCCAGACACCTGGCGCGCTATATGTTTAAATGATATGGTCATTTGAGACTAAATAGTTTCGTATAAAACAAGAACCAATTTGCAATAACCAGTGAAAAGAAAATGAGAAGATAAATTTTAGTATGATTAATGGAAATGATAAAGACAAACAACAACAGGACTACCGCAAGGTGCACAGACACCCAGACAAAGGAGAAGCTACAGTCAGACGAAGGTGGTGAGGGACCCAAAGAACTTTTATGATGATAAAAACACCACTGGATTACACCTGGCATGAGTTATGATGGTGACAAGTTATATGCAGTTTCCTTGCGTCGCAGGTCATCAAGTTCACGGCCTGTCTGACCCCTGACCCAGGCGTGTTGACCTGTGAGAGGGGTAGGTGGGGGAAGTGTCGAGGTCGGAGAGGCTAGGTCTGATACGGGAGCAAGTCCAGATCTTCCTGTATTGCGTAAGAAAACTAACTTAGTTTGCTGTTAACATGTATGAGTGTTTGTACAGGTGCGTGGGTGCACGCGTGGTGCTGTATTCAGTACACCGGCGGGGCACTTAACACTCACCACACTGACTCACTGCAATAACAGAGTGCCTGCTGCTCCGTCCCGACCATCCGCATTCTTTGTCTACTTGAACAGACTTCCCTCATGAAGCTTGCAAGATCCACCACGCTGTCTCATCCCTTCCAGAACAGACAATACAGAATGCACCTCCAGCACACGACTAGCAACCCCGCTCCTCATGTATATGTCAACACAGCGGCCCTCAGCACTGCATTGACCTGAATTAGTACTTGCTACTGAATAGTACACTGAGGGTTGTATCATCACCAGGACAGTACACTGAGGGTTGTACCATCCCCAGGCCAGTACACTGAGGGCTGAACCATTACCAGGCCAATACACTGAGGGTTGAACCACCACCAGGCCAGTACACTGAAGGTTAGACCATAATCAGGCCAGTACACTGAGGGCTGTACCATCACCAGGCCAGTACACTGAGGGTTGTACCATCACCAAGCCAGTACACTAACACTGTATCATCGATATGCCAGAAGTTATCATCATTGTTTTTTCACCAACAACACAAATCTCCATCGAGGCAGACGCAGCCCAGATATTCTCAGTGTCCCTCGTGCCAAGTATCGTACTCCCTTCTCTCTGCAGAAGCCTCACAATTTTCTTATCAATCACCTTCTGTATCTACCGTCCCAATAGTCAAGACAATAACATACTCGATCTTGAAAACCTCACATTACCACAATAGCTGAGTCTGACTCAAGGACAGTGGCTGTCCTGCTCCGAGGTCGTAGATTATATTCTTCTGTACAGTTGTTTAGATGATACAAAGGCCTGCTCCGTCCTCACCTGGTGTATAGCTCTCACGTCAGGAGAGATCCAAGCTCTTCCAGCATACTAGACAGAAATGAGTCTAAAGCTCAGTCATCTCTCCCAACGTGAACTCAAAACTTGACCCACTTGTTGTATATCAGAGTGTTGGTTCTCTTTCCTTATTTTGCGGACATTAATTTGGCTTCTGTACCCGGCAACTGGCCGCTTGTGTGCCTCCGTCATTAGTTGGTAACACTCCGTAAGCTACTTCTGCGTCATGATATTGCTGTGTGACCGTTGATAACACAAGGTTGGACCGTAGTGATGTTTCTTACTTTCCTTACACCGCTAAGCTCTGGAACTCATTTACCTTCTTACGTCTCTCACAACAACTACACTCTGACACTTTTTTAAGGGCAGGTAGTCCGTAGATATTCATTTCTACACTTTTCCTACCGTCGATCTATCTTATCTTTAAGGTCTGAACTTGAGGATGCCAGACATCCGTGACAGGACACGATGACGATCCATGACCGGACACGACGACGATCCGTGAACGGACACGACGACGATCCGTGACAACGTCACTGAAAAATACCAGTCGTTATCTTCCCCTCACCAGTGACAATCATCGTCAAAACCTCACAACTTGGAATGAGCCTGTGCGGCGGCGGGGGTTCCCCTGGGTGTGGTGTTCGTGTCGTGGGTTGAGTCCTTCATCCCAGCAGATATAACAAACATAACGCATACTTAACCACTTCAGCACGACGCGACGGTGCGACCTTTGAACGCGACGATAAGTCTTTTGAAAATGAGGGTACGACCCTTGAACATGAGGGCACGACCCTTGAACATGAGGGCACGACCCTTGAACACGTCGCTATGACTCCTGGCTTTGATGGATCAACTTTTTATCTGATCTTTAAGGATCATACCATCGTGCTGAGGGGTCGTACCATCGTGCTGAGGGGTCGTACCATCGTGCTGAGGGGTCGTACCATCGTGCTGAAGGGTCGTGCCATCGTATTGAAGGGTCGTACCATCGTACTGAAGGAGGTATAGGAATTGCCCGCTACAGAATATGTCTGTCGAACTTTCATGAAAGTAATCAAAGTATAATGAAAGTATCACCACATCCTGCCTGCCCCTCACACACACGTCTCCCCAGCAATTAGCGTCGTCTGTGTCGACAGAGAAGCGTAAGAGAGTTGGCTAAACTATGGGCTGTTAGCAGGACGCCAGCCTGTAAGACGCCGCCTCATTACCATTGAATAACCCGGCTCCTTAAAGGTGGGTCCCTGACAGTGACGCTCCCGGCAGGGGCACCGCGCCCTCGGCGGGGGGCCAACGAGGTGCTCCGCGGTCCAAGGCTCACATGGTCCGCCTCGAGCGCACGATCCCACAACCCTAAGGTAAACAATTGTCTCCTATCTCGTCACACGTTCCACTCCGGAGAACTGTTGCATTGACTTATTCTTTCATTATCTATCAAGAAGACAACATCATTTAAACTGAGATAATTTTGCATGACAGTCTTTAGGATTTACAACTAAAGTGTTGGAAACCGAGAGACGAGAACACCTATCATTCTGACCCTAGTTAACTGTCTTATGTTCTCTTCCACGACTCAGGTTTTCACCCATGTCTTCTGAACCAGCCACATCTATAACAGACTCTGAGAACCGAGAACTGATGGATTATCTTTTAAGAGGGCAGTCGGCAGATGTGGCAGCTGGAGAAGAGCAACAGTACCGTACAGTCTGGAAGCAGAGGGATGTCTGACCGTCACGACCCTGCATTATGGAGTGTTGGGTCGTGTGTACCACTCGTGATGATAGGATCACATCCTTTCATACTTGCTCGTAATGAAGCCATTGGTAAACTGAGCCTGTGTGAATCCACACCATATTTACTCTCTGGTTAGTATCATAAGTTACTGTACAGTTATACGCATTTTACTCTTTCTGTTCTATGGAGTTTTTCTTAATTCTAACAACATCCTTCGTTTGAGTACATACATTTCTGTAAATGTCTGAAGCAGTATCTCATTCTGCTTTCATTTGTGCTTGGAATCGGTGCAAATGTCTTTTTCGTAAATTCAAGGACACCTTCATAGAAAATAAAGTGTGCTGGCTGGATTTCCTTTTCTACTAACAAATTCTTTTTGTCCTTAGCGAAAAAGCATCTCCAACCACATCCGTTATTCAGCCTCCTCTCATCCGACCTGATCAATCTATTGCTAACTCTCAAACTGATAAAGCCACTCTTTTTGCAAACTTGTTTTCCTATAATCTTCGGCCTCCAACTCCTCCCTCTAATCCCATATCATCCCCTGTATTCTCCTCCGCAGGGCCTTCCCGTTCCCTGCTTCAGGTGGACAAGGCATATGGCTCAGGCGGCATACCTCCTCGAGCCCTAGAGGAGCGTACCTGTAAGGTAACACCGATCCTTGGTCGCCTATTTTGCCCCTGTCTTAAAAAACAGACTTCTCCTCCCTCTTGGAAGCATGCCTTGGTGCATCTCATCCTTAATAAAGGAGACCGGTTTACCCTTTCTAACTTTCACCCAAGCACTTCTGCTCTCACCAACCTCTCTGAAACATTCTCCCTGACTCCCACTTTCTTAGACACAAAGTTTCCTTCTGTCAGATCACTAGTATAGATTTCATAGTGTGGCCAAATCTGCTGGTGATCTCTCCTGTGTGACTCACTTCTGGTCCTCTCTCTCTCTCTCTCTCTCTCTCTCTCTCTCTCTCTCTCTCTCTCTCTCTCTCTCTCTCTCTCTCTCTCTCCATTCTCTAGCTCTCAGTCTGGTCATTGTTCTCGTGACGTGTCTACAGGTGTCCCAACCATCAAGGTTAGGACTTAAGGCATACGTGTGGCTGCTGCTTCCCACAGCTTCTCTGTGAACACCAGTCACTCGAGGATTGGTCGTTATGTCTCTTTCCTCGAGCAGCTAAGCTGTGGCGTTGTCCTCCTCCGTCTGTCTTCCCATCTTTATATAACCTTTCTTCTTCAAGTCTACAAACACCTTCTGAACCCTTACTATTTTCTTCTTTTCTTCATTTTATTCTCATCTTTCATCTGACATGACCAAAATCAACTTTAATAAAAAAAAGAAAATATAGAGTGATCGCTGCGGGTCCCTTCATCAACATGGACCCTCGAGCCAGTGGTCGGCCAGCAGCAGGAGCGTCTCTGCCATACTAAGACACCACTGGAGGAGCAGCCAGCCAGAGCCTTCACCATCACAACGCTTCACGTTTTCATTATGTCGCGCGCCGTTGGGGGACCTAAAGAAAACGTAACACATCTTGACGCACCGCGAGGCTGGCCAGAATGACACCGTCGTGAGATGACCTCACCACCTCCCCTCTCCCCCAGGTACTGGGGCTCCTGGGGTCGAGAGGCTATCTTCACTCCCCCGGGTGCAGGACGGACACCCCCCCCCCCCCAGTGTACTGACCCTCATGAGAGGTCATGTATTCCCGCTGACCCTCACATCACATGATGAATATCATTCATCTGTTAACAGCATGTGTACGTACGTACGTACCTACAGTGGACTAACCCACATACTCACGTCTTCACAACTGACACAAACTGGTGGTGATGGTGGTGGTGATGGTGGTGTGGTGATGGTGGTGGTGATGATGGTGTGGTGATGGTGGTGTTGTGATGGTGGTGTGGTGATGGTGGTGTGGTGATGGTGGTGGTGATGGTGGTGATGGTGATGGTGATGGTGGTGTGGTGATGGTGGTGTGGTGATGGTGGTGGTGATGGTGGTGTGGTGATGGTGGTGGTGATGGTGGTGGTGATGGTGGTGTGGTGATGGTGGTGGTGATGATGGTGTGGTGATGGTGGTGTTGTGATGGTGGTGTGGTGATGGTGGTGTGGTGATGGTGGTGTGGTGATGGTGGTGGTGATGGTGGTGTGGTGATGGTGGTGGTGATGATGGTGTGGTGATGGTGGTGTTGTGATGGTGGTGTGGTGATGGTGGTGGTGATGATGGTGTGGTGATGGTGGTGTTGTGATGGTGGTGTGGTGATGGTGGTGTGGTGATGGTGGTGTGGTGATGGTGGTGGTGATGGTGGTGGTGATGGTGGTGTGGTGATGGTGGTGGTGATGATGGTGTGGTGATGGTGGTGTTGTGATGGTGGTGTGGTGATGGTGGTGTGGTGATGGTGGTGGTGATGGTGGTGTGGTGATGGTGGTGGTGATGGTGGTGGTGATGGTGGTGTGGTGATGGTGGTGGTGATGATGGTGTGGTGATGGTGGTGTTGTGATGGTGGTGTGGTGATGGTGGTGTGGTGATGGTGGTGGTGATGGTGGTGATGGTGATGGTGGTGTGGTGATGGTGGTGGTGATGGTGGTGTGGTGATGGTGGTGGTGATGGTGGTGGTGATGGTGGTGTGGTGATGGTGGTGTGGTGATGGTGGTGTGGTGATGGTGGTGGTGATGGTGGTGTGGTGATGGTGGTGGTGATGGTGATGGTGATGGTGGTGTGGTGATGGTGGTGGTGATGATGGTGTGGTGATGGTGGTGTTGTGATGGTGGTGTGGTGATGGTGGTGGTGATGATGGTGTGGTGATGGTGGTGTTGTGATGGTGGTGTGGTGATGGTGGTGTGGTGATGGTGGTGTGGTGATGGTGGTGGTGATGGTGGTGGTGATGGTGGTGTGGTGATGGTGGTGGTGATGATGGTGTGGTGATGGTGGTGTTGTGATGGTGGTGTGGTGATGGTGGTGTGGTGATGGTGGTGGTGATGGTGGTGTGGTGATGGTGGTGGTGATGGTGGTGGTGATGGTGGTGTGGTGATGGTGGTGGTGATGATGGTGTGGTGATGGTGGTGTTGTGATGGTGGTGTGGTGATGGTGGTGTGGTGATGGTGGTGGTGATGGTGGTGATGGTGATGGTGGTGTGGTGATGGTGGTGGTGATGGTGGTGTGGTGATGGTGGTGTGGTGATGGTGGTGGTGATGGTGGTGTGGTGATGGTGGTGGTGATGGTGGTGTGGTGATGGTGGTGTGGTGATGGTGGTGGTGATGGTGGTGTGGTGATGGTGGTGGTGATGGTGGTGGTGATGGTGGTGTGGTGATGGTGGTGATGGTGTGGTGCTGGTGATGGTGATGGTGGTGATGGTGATGGTGATGGTGATGGTGGTGTGGTGATGGTGGTGTGGTGATGGTGGTGGTGATGGTGGTGTGGTGATGGTGGTGTGGTGATGGTGGTGTGGTGATGGTGGTGGTGATGGTGGTGTGGTGATGGTGGTGTGGTGATGGTGGTGTGGTGATGGTGGTGTGGTGATGGTGGTGGTGATGGTGGTGGTGATGGTGGTGGTGATGGTGGTGATGGTGATGGTGGTGGTGATGGTGGTGTGGTGATGGTGGTGTGGTGATGGTGGTGGTGATGGTGGTGGTGATGGTGGTGATGGTGATGGTGGTGATGGTGATGGTGATGGTGATGGTGGTGGTGATGGTGGTGTGGTGATGGTGGTGTGGTGATGGTGGTGGTGATGGTGGTGGTGATGGTGGTGGTGATGGTGGTGATGGTGATGGTGATGGTGGTGTGGTGATGGTGATGGTGATGGTGGTGTGGTGATGGTGGTGGTGATGGTGGTGTGGTGATGGTGATGGTGGTGTGGTGATGGTGGTGGTGATGGTGATGGTGGTGGTGGTGGTGATGGTGATGGTGGTGTGGTGATGGTGGTGGTGATGGTGGTGTGTGATGGTGGTGTGGTGATGGTGGTGGTGATGGTGGTGTGGTGATGGTGATGGGTGGTGATGGTGTGGTGATGGTGAGTGGTGATGGTGGTGGTGGTGTGGTGATGGTGATGGTGGTGTGGTGATGGTGATGGTGATGGTGGTGATGGTGATGGTGATGGTGATGGTGGTGGTGGTGATGGTGGTGGTGATGGTGGTGTTGGTAATGGTGGTGTGGTGATGGTGGTGGTGATGGTGATGGTGGTGTGGTGATGGTGGTGGTGATGGTGGTGTGGTGATGGTGATGGTGTTGGTTGTGGCAATAATGATGGTTGTGGTGATGGTGATGGTGGTGATGGTGATGGTGATGGTGGTGGTTGTGGCAATAATGATGGTTGTGGTGATGGTGATGGTGGTGATGGTGATGGTGATGGTGGTGGTTGTGGCAATAATGATGGTTGTGGTGATGGATGGTGTGATGGTGGTGATGGTGATGGTGATGGTGATGGTGATGGTGATGGTGATGGTGATGGTGGTGGTGATGGTGGTGTGGTGATGGTGGTGTGGTGATGGTGGTGGTGATGGTGATGGTGGTGTGGTGATGGTGGTGGTGATGGTGGTGTGGTGATGGTGATGGTGTTGGTTGTGGCAATAATGATGGTTGTGGTGATGGTGGTGATGGTGATGGTGATGGTGATGGTGGTGGTTGTGGCAATAATGATGGTTGTAGTGGTGGTGTTGGTAGTGACGTAGTGGACCCAGCATCACGTGGACAGGTACTATCCATACATGGACCAATGGTCTGGTTGACTGGCCATCTACAAGGCTGCGGGATGACAGCCGTAACGCACGTGCGGGTGCGTGCATCTCGACAACGTGTGCACACGTGCGTGCACATCCAATGAGCCAATGCACGCGACAAATGAAGAATGATGCGCGTGCCAGCAGGCTGAACGGACGCTGCCCCGGTGTGTGTGTGTGTGTGTGTGTGTGTGTGTGTGTGTGTGTGTGTGTGTGTGTGTGTGTGTTCATTTGTCAGTCATGCCTCAGTAAAGAGTTTGTGTCAAAATCTAAATTTGTCTTACTCTCATGTTGAAGGCTGCAGTCACAGACTAAAGTCCACATCCAGGCCGGGCCTTGACTGAAATACAGAGAGAATTAGGAAACAGAAAAAGAAACAAGGGAAAAATATTCACGAATTTTGGAGGAAGTGAAAAACCTGTGTTGTGAAATGTGCCAGGTTGTAGTTCTTGGGAAAGAAATAAGAAGGTAGTGTGTTCCAAAGCTTAGACATGTAAGTAAAGAAACAGGTATTACAACGGCCCACCCTTGAGTTGCTGATGGCCACACAGTAATCATATGTATAACATTATGTACATTGCCTTGGCTCGTCATGTATCGGTATAGCACTCTCCTGCGATGCGGGTGGGTCGGCTGTATTTTCAAGCTTATCAGACGGGAATTTAATGGATGACTGACGACCTTCCTGTAGCTGCCTGTGTCCTCCCACCTCCTCACACCAGACCAGAGCCACTCACGGTCAGCATAGCCCTCACCGGGGGGAGACAGTGAGGTTACGTACATCCAGAAAGGCGCAGAACGACTAGCCAGCTGTACTGTGAGATACCATGATGACCCTAGATGTAAACAAATCAGTATGGAAAACATGGACGCTGTACCAGGCGGTGCATTGCTGTGTGGCCAGTATACGTCCAGGTCACATTGTGGTGTGTCTGGAACATAGTACAAAAAGATGGACCCGAGCGTTCCAGGCGTGGGATCTGGTCTGCTCGCCACACACTTAAGCATTACACGAGAGAACGATCTAATATATATCATTGTTTCCAGGCCTCTGGGGCTCGGGTATCAAGAACCTTGTGATCACTCTTAGAACGAGTCTCGCCAGGATATCCTCTCGCCCGTCCCCGAAGCCTGCTCTGCCCTGGGCTACGTCGTGGACCTGTGTGTGTTGCAGCTGAATATATTCTGATCCTCCATAGTCTCATCACCAGACCCAGTGCTTCTGTTTCCTGCACGACCTGCGTCTGACGTGCACATCACTACTGTGTGCGGTTCCTGCATGACCTGCGTCTGACGTGCACATCACAACAAACACGTGACCTGGTAAGTGCAGGTACACCAGTAGGACACGTGAACACGAGAATCCTGCTCGCTTTCTGTATTACCACATCTTCAGACCAGCTGATGCAATACAGGATTTGTATACAAAACTGGACGAAACATGGAATAGGGTCAAGTTGACTTAGTAATTACTGAGAGGCAATGATGGAACAGGTGTCTGTGTGACCCACCCTCAACCTGACCTTGACCTGACAACTCCCAGATGACCTCAGGTGAAACCGGACACAAGGTTGACTTACATAAAACAACTTGTACACAAGAACACTTGATCAAACTGTTTACGATTTTCTGTACAATAAATGATGGTTAATGCGTCATGGTCAGGAACGCTAAGCGCTACATCACGGAGGTCCAGCAATTGTTAGTGTACATCTAACATTGTAATATTGTATAGACACAACATGTATTTTCCTGTTGAGGTCACTGATTGTATTTGTCAAATTCCATGTAGAGATTACAACAAATTTTACATAGTTGCGACATGCAAGTGATCAGATACTAGAACAAAAGAACATAAACACATTATACCTTCTGACCACCAATCCGACGCGTACATCTTAGTGACGTAATCACTCAGTTGATTGGCAAAATGCCAAGGTTATTGTTAAGTGTAGGCCCAGGAAGTAGAGACCAGCATCATTAACCATCATTTATTGTACAGAAAATCGTAAACAGTTTGATCAAGTGTTCTTGTGTACAAGTTGTTTTATGTAAGTCAACCTTGTGTCCGGTTTCACCTGAGGTCATCTGGGAGTTGTCAGGTCAAGGTCAGGTTGAGGGTGGGTCACACAGATCCCTGTTCCATCATTGCCTCTCAGTAATTACTAAGTCAACTTGATCCGTTCCCATGTTTCCTCTGGTTCTGTATACATAACCTGTATTGTATCTATTTTTCTGTGTGTAACTAGTCCTCTGAAGATGTGGTAATACACGGAAGAGCTCAGGATTCTCGTGTTTCCTCTCCCTAGTGGTGTTTCCACCTGCGCACTGCCGTGTATATTATATATTTTGTACTTGAAAGTTTCTGATACAATTTATGTTTCGTCTGATATTAAAGTATATCGTGGCCATCCGTTGTATTATCCACATTGTCAGTAATGTTGTTTCTCACTTTTCTGACGGAATCAACTGGGTCTCTGGGCCCGCCTATTACCCTTATATCTTGGTATATCGTACCCGCTATACCCCCTATAATTGCCTCCACTTAGCCCTTGCTATGTACCATTCTCCTGTACTATCATACAAACGTTACGTCTGTTAATATTTCACAAGTAAAGTCTTTTGATGGAATGAATTAAAATGTTGATATCTAAGAGAGAGGACCTTCCATGACCAGACGATGAGGATATGAAGGTCGGAACGACGAAGGTCTATACCAAGACTCGCAGGTCACCACCAGCCGCTGGTGAGGTAGGAATATCTGATGGTGATGGGTAGTGTTGCTTACGGTGATAGTAGTGCTGGTGTCGTCTTATATTGCTACTAGTAGGGACTCTATTTTGGTAGCGTCGTATCGTGGACAGACTGGATGTTGGTCTGGGACTTCATAAACGGCGAAGGTCGAGGATGTGGGTGGTGGTCGTATGTGAGGAGGCAAGATGGAGGTGACTGGTGGGCTGTGGAGGTGTTTTTCTCTAAAATTTTCTTGAACACGTAAGTATATATATATATATATATATATATATATATATATATATATATATATATATATATATATGTGTGTGTATATTTTTTTTTTTTTTTTTTTTGCTTTGTCGCTGTCTCCCGCGTTTGCGAGGTAGCGCAAGGAAACAGACGAAAGAAATGGCCCAACCCACCCCCATACACATGTATATACATACGTCCACACACGCAAATATACATACCTACACAGCTTTCCATGGTTTACCCCAGTCGCTTCACATGCCTTGATTCACTCCACTGACAGCACGTCAACCCCGGTATACCACATCGCTCCAATTCACTCTATTCCTTGCCCTCCTTTCACCCTCCTGCATGTTCAGGCCCCGATCACACAAAATCTTTTTCACTCCATCTTTCCACCTCAAATTTGGTCTCCCTCTTCTCCTCGTTCCCTCCACTTCCGACACATATATTCTCTTGGTCAATCTTTCCTCACTCATTCTCTCCATGTGCCCGAACCATTTCAAAACACCCTCTTCTGCTCTCTCAACCACGCTCTTTTTATTTCCACACATCTCTCTTACCCTTACGTTACTTACTCGATCAAACCACCTCACACCACACATTGTCCTCAAACATCTCATTTCCAGCACATCCATCCTCCTGCGCACAACTCTATCCATAGCCCACGCCTCGCAACCATACAACATTGTTGGAACCACTATTCCTTCAAACATACCCATTTTTGCTTTCCGAGATAATGTTCTCGACTTCCACACATTCTTCAAGGCTCCCAGAATTTTCGCCCCCTCCCCCACCCTATGATCCACTTCCGCTTCCATGGTTCCATCCGCTGCCAGATCCACTCCCAGATATCTAAAACACTTCACTTCCTCCAGTTTTTCTCCATTCAAACTCACCTCCCAATTGACTTGACCCTCAACCCTACTGTACCTAAAAACCTTGCTCTTATTCACATTTACTCTTAACTTTCTTCTTTCACACACTTTACCAAACTCAGTCACCAGCTTCTGCAGTTTCTCACATGAATCAGCCACCAGCGCTGTATCATCAGCGAACAACTGACTCACTTCCCAAGCTCTCTCATCCCCAACAGACTTCATACTTGCCCCTCTTTCCAAAACTCTTGCATTCACCTCCCTAACAACCCCATCCATATACAAATTAAACAACCATGGAGACATCACACACCCCTGCCGCAAACCTACATTCACTGAGAACCAATCACTTTCCTCTCTTCCTACACGTACACATGCCTTACATCCTCGATAAAAACTTTTCACTGCTTCTAACAACTTGCCTCCCACACCTTATATTCTTAATACCTTCCACAGAGCATCTTTATCAACTCTATCATATGCCTTCTCCAGATCCATAAATGCTACATACAAATCCATTTGCTTTTCTAAGTATTTCTCACATACATTCTTCAAAGCAAACACCTGATCCACACATCCTCTACCACTTCTGAAACCACACTGCTCTTCCCCAATGTGTATATGTATATATATATATATATATATATATATATATATATATATATATATATATATATATATATATATATATGTCCACGGGGAAAATAAAGCACGATAAGATCCCAAGTGCACTTTCGTGTAATAATCACATCATCAGGGGAGATACAAGAGAGAAATATAAGTCAGTTGATATACATCGAAGAGACGAAGCTAGGATGCCATTTGGTAAACATGATATATATATATATATATATATATATATATATATATATATATATATATATATATATATATATATATATAGAATGACAGTAACTTATCCAATAACCACAAGGCAATTTACCCTGCGAGGAGGCAGCCATCACAGACCGCGCTGCTTCACTAACACACAGTTTGAGTGTGTACCACTTATTGAGGCGGAGGACGAGAAGCTACACTGTACCTCCTAGTGTGGGAGGACGAGAGGCTACACTGTACCTCCTAGTGTGGGAGGACGAGAGGTTACACTGTACCTCCTAGTGTGGGAGGACAAGAGGCTACACTGTACCTCCTAGTATGGGAGGACAAGAGGCTACACTGTACCTCCTAGTATGGGAGGACAAGAGGCTACACTGTACCTCCAAGTATGGGAGGACAAGAGGCTACACTGTACCTCCTAGTGTGGGAGGACAAGAGGCTACACTGTACCTCCTAGTATGGGAGGACAAGAGGCTACACTGTACCTCCTAGTATGGGAGGACAAGAGGCTACACTGTCCCTCCAAGTATGGGAGGACAAGAGGCTACACTGTACCTCCTAGTATGGGAGGACAAGAGGCTACACTGTACCTCCTAGTAGGGGAAGACGAGAGGCTGCGAGTATAACTCTCGGTCTGAACCGAAGACTCTGCAAGGGATGTGTGTGGGGTCACTGACACAGACTTGACCCTCCAACTGTATATCAAGACGAGGAAGATGAAGGAACCTT
This sequence comes from Panulirus ornatus, assembly GCF_036320965.1. NCBI lineage: Eukaryota > Metazoa > Arthropoda > Malacostraca > Decapoda > Palinuridae > Panulirus > Panulirus ornatus. Next base: position 1,952,627 of record NC_092226.1, on the reverse strand, counting down.
TTTCCTTACTATCGCGTCATTTCCTGGAAACTATTTGCTCCAGGGGGTAATGACGCGATCATCAAATGGTAAACATGAGGAAATCTACCAAGAGGTTGCCTCTGCGTGTCTGGACGAGCGAGTTGTGGAATGTTAAGATGATACGAGTAAAATACACACCTATTATTAATTTTTCTTTCGTTGCAGCAGGAGGAAGGAAACACATGTCTGCAGCCTTCCATCGTCACGTATCCTAGGATCTCTTAGTGCAAAGTTTTGAAATGAACTTCGTCTAGGATGGAGCCAGATCCTAGCACAAGAGGAGTTTATCCCTGGTTGACCAGAGCGGCTCAGTGGTAATATTTGTGACTCCTCTGGCCAGGCAAGTCCGCGGGCGTGGTGCTCCCTCCCTCAGGGAACTTGCACACTGCCAGTGGCCGTGAGTTGCGTGAGGAACGTTATCAAACCCAGTACAAGACATAGACAATCGTCCTCCCCTTCCTGAGTCCCTCCTGCAGGTTTCCTGGGACGCCAGGAACTGCTCACTTTCTGCTGCAGTGTCGTCCTGCCAGGTCCTGGGGTCGGTGACCTGGGTATCTTGCCTCAAGATTTACCCTGATGTTTGTTGATATCGCCAGACTTTCCTGGCGGGCTAGACGATCGTTGAGGTTTACAGGCATTCCTGCAGCGCCGTCGCTAGTGCTGCTGGTTGACTGGTTGCAGAAGTAAACTAAAAGACAACAAGGACACGAAATCGAACCCTGGCCACTGTATGAGAACCGTCTTACTGTGACCCGCTGTTGTCGTCCACATAACTGGGATGGTGGAGACAGGATTAGATAAACAGTACCAGGCGTTGAGTAGGATGTGGTGGTTCGTCCTTCTCGTAAACAATGGTAAAGCCAAACCCCTGCCTCCCAGTAGGTCCTCCTGAAAGCACTGTTGGACGGCATCCCTCAGCAGGAGCGCCCTCGCCTGACTGGCTCGTGTTGCCTCTGGTGAGAAGAGTGAACATGAGAGCAATGTATGTTGATGTGAGGTAAAACATGAGGGTGTTGCCGATGTGAGGTACGAGATGAGGCTTATGATGTGAGGTAAGATATGAGGAGGTTCCAGATCATGAGACCACACAGGTAAGATCCCTCTGTGTCTGGTCTGGTCAAGTCGTGAGGGAAGGACACTGTAAGGAACTGCCCTCTGGTCAGCCCTGAAGTATCTGTTGACTGATCAAGATAAAAAAAGATAAACTGTTCTACACAGGAGGTGGTATGAATAACGATTTTCTTTTCTCTCTTCCTTTCTCTTAAAGACAAACATTATTCCCCGTAATCTCAGTTTTGCTTTTTCCTAGTGTGGAGGCCATCACAGAGCTGCCGCATCATCTATATTTTTCCCCGGATGTAAATACTCGGACGGTGATCCTCCTAGGAAACTACATCTTTCTTAAAGTTCTCGTGAATCTCTATATTGTCTCGTTTTTCCTCGCGAGACACCGTTGTGGGCGGCGGAGGAACAGGAGGAAGAAGCAAGTCTCGTGAACACTTACAGATATGATCCATCCACATCACGAACTGCTTAACATACGATGGGCGAGGGGGGGGGGAGGGCACTCTTCCTGCTCACTTGTGATGGCGGTCATGATGACGTGCGGTGGTCATAATGACGTGCAGCGGTCATGATGACGTGCGGCGGTCATGATGACGTGCGGTGGTCATAATGACGTGCAACGGTCATGATGACGTGTGGCGGTCATGATGACGTGCGGTGATCATAATGACGTGCAACGGTCATGATGACGTGCGGCGGTCATGATGACGTGCGGTGGTCATAATGACGTGCAGCGGTCATGATGACATGTGGCGGTCATGATGACGTGCGGTGGTCATAATGACGTGCAGCGGTCATGATGACGTGTGGCGGTCATGATGACGTGCCGCGGTCATGATGACGTGCAGCGGTCGTGATCAGGAAGTGTTATGGTCGTTGTCTGACGCTGGACGACTTAGGTCCTCGGCCTCGGCCAGACCCGTGCTGTGGACGGCGCCTCCTTCAAAGTGGGTTGGGTGTTGGGGTGAGTGGGCTTGGCCGGGGGGAATGACCCCCCCCCCCCTGAGGCGCACTTTGACCATGTAACCAACCAGACCACAGAGGCGCCGCCCCGTCGTTGCTGACCACCTGCAGGCGGGAGGCTCAGTGGCCGCGCAGCCACGCCCCGTGAGGCGTGTCACTCCTGTAATGAAAAGCGACGCACGTCACCCCAGCCACCATGCGTCGGCCCGGCGCCTGATTGACGATGGTCTACCGGCTGGCCACTGTACGTCAACCTTCCGTCACAACAGATGTCGGTGCTACATCTTTTTACCATTCACAGGCGAGCCGCCTGCCACCTAACTATCCTCAGTAGTCCACCCGTCTGCCACCTAACTATCCTCAGTAGTCCACCCGTCTGCCACCTAACTATCCTCAGTAGTCCACCCGCCTGCCACCTAACTACTGCAGGTAGCAAACACCTACAGGTGCCTGCAGAATGCGAGGCAGTCCCTTGTGTTCCCGTGATGGTGTCAGGCTGCGCTACATCTAACTCCCAACATAAAACATTCCGTTTCTTGACCTTTGTTGACCTCTATCGACCTGACTGTAACAGGTCAAAGGGAATGGTCTCCACCAGTGGAAGCCATACCTTCGTCGGAGTCGTTAACACTGTCTGATGACAGTTGTGCATCAGGGAAGATGACTCAAGTTCCAAGTTTTCTTTTGTTTCTGTAAGTTAAGAAGGAAGCCAGACAACCTGTTGATATAATACATGATAAGTTACACCGAGTCTGGCAGTGTTTTGGTCTAAGATCGTGGCCATCCAATCAGTTTTGTGGTTACAGTTACTCTATTGTTTTCTTCCTTCACCCTTCAAGGTTCATCATGGTCATAAGACGTGGTCAGATAGATTATCAGGCATGGTAATGATTAGATATATTGCCATCATCACGAGGGAAGGAACACGTTTCATGCAGTTGTGGTTCGCTAACTTCGTTAACAATAACAAGTTAACCACAATACTATCTCACTCGTTCATCAGTGTCGCTTCAGCAGGTTGATAACTGTCTCATAAACGAATTGACCTCATTCATCAATTTCTAGTGGGAACATGACTGTTTCTCAGTCGTAAACCAAACGATTGGTCATCGTTCAGGGCGGGGAGGTAGGTCCTCCCCAGACCAGCAGCAGGTCAGGTTCCTCCCCAGACCAGCAGCAGGTCAGGTTCCTCCCCAGACCAGCAGCAGGTCAGGTCCTCCCCAGACCAGCAGCAGGTCAGGTCCTCCCCAGACCAGCAGCAGGTCAGGTTCCTCCCCAGACCAGCGACGGGTCAGGTTCCTCCCCAGACCAGCGACGGGTCAGGTCCTCCCCAGGTCAGCGGTAGCTCCCATGTCCAGGCAGTGCCACTCCCCGCACATCAACCCGCGTCATGACACTGGCCGCGGTACAGCAGTTCTGGTGGTGGTGGTGGTGGGGGGGGGGGGGGGGGGGCTCCTGCTGGCCTAACTGTCCCAAATGGTTTCCCTGGGACGCCGCACAGGAGGCAAGACAATGCCACTCATCATCGTCACTTAAGGGTTATACCGCTTTCACACACTAGCAAGACTTACGACCATGGCGTAGGTGTGTATGAGGACCCTCCTGGCCCGCTCGGCCCGTCTATCATCAGTGGTAACGGCCACGGGCGGCTCCCGGGCGGACACCGACTCACCACAATTAACCGGACAACATTACAGTGTCGGCGGGACGCACCGAGGATCCTGGAGTAGTTTCCCAGAATAGCTTCAGGCTAACGACAGTGTACGTCGGGCCTGAACTGTGTATGATAATGTACATTTGATCGTCTGCTTCCTCCCCCTCTCTACGTACACTTGATGGCGCCAGTGGCCAGCCACCCCCAGTGTTGATAAGGCAGGAATTCTTTGTGGTACATTTATGAATAACACACATTCTCTCCTCATCACCGCTGTCATTACAATGTCTCATCCACGTGTCATTCCGCAATTTGGTCGGTCCGTCCGTTACTCTGTCCGTTCATGTATGATACGGTCCGTCCGTCCGTCCACACGTCTGTCTGTCCCTATTCCACTTGACCACTACCCTAAGGGTCAGGTCAAAGGCCAGGCCATTATGCCTAAGGGTCGCATCGTCATGCTCAAGGGTTGTGGTTAAGGGTCGCACCGCAGTGACTCAGGGTCGTGCGCAAGAGGTTAAGGTTAAGTGAGAGTGACCTCGTTACAAGCGTAACTGAAGACACTGATAACATTCAGGCTTGTGTGAGTCATTTAGGAATCAACGCTCCTGCCAGGGGCTTCCACTCTGGTTAGTATACTGTCATTATCGACGTCCCTGAGGCTCATTCATATGTAGTTGAAGCTTCATCATCGTGAGTATCATCATGATCAGGACTCTCAGTGAGCCATCCAACTGTATCTTATTTTTCCTACTCAAAATGATTGGCATCACAGGTGCAGACACAGTAAACGCAGATTTCCTGGAGGGTATTTTCCTTCTTACTGAACTCCAGCTATGAACGGTGTCTCGGGACGTTTAAATTGAAGGGTTAACATCTTGAAACAAGATGTCTTCCTCAAAACACCACAGGGATCTGATGGCAAACCTCACTTTGAGAATGGAAATACCTGGGGATACGGTGTGTATAGAACTGGTGTTTTCTTGTTCCTTTTGTGTTGAAACAGCGGCTGAGTTCGACTGAACCCATACAGAAGTGTCTGGGGTCGACAAGGACCCTCGCCGAAGCTGCTGACGTCGACAGGACCCACACAAAAGTGAGTAAGGTCGACAGGACCCACACAGAAGTGAGTAAGGTCGACAGGACCCTCACAGAAGTGAGTAAGGTCGACAGGACCCACACAGAAGTGGCTGGAGGACATAAATCATCGTTAAAAGTGCCACCAAAAAAGTACAATTTCTTGGGTGATTTGTTAGAGACGTGAGGTGGTTGGACAGTTCACAGGGGGATCACAGTGCCAGCCTAAGTTTCCCACCGATGGATACCACAAGTAGCGCCGGGGGAATGTGAACCTTAAGTTCTTGCTGGGTGTCATTTTGAAACGTTTAACTTAATGTTGGAACTTTGCTGTGTGTAATGACTGAGGGATATATATATATATATATATATATATATATATATATATATATATATATATATATATATATATACAGAGAGAGAGAGAGAGAGAGAGAGAGAGAGAGAGAGAGAGAGAGAGAGAGAGAGAGAGAGAGAGAGAGAGAGAGAGAGAGAGAGAGAGAGAGAGAGAGCAAACATCGGTAAATAGACGCACAAACCGTAACACATGCAGCACAGGAGGGCTCAAAACTTCAGAGCAAAAACACAATAGTTGTACTTATAGAAAATGATGAAGGATGCGACAGTTGGGCCCACTGAAGAATGGTCATCTCGAGGGAAACATAAGCAGGCAACATTCCTGCCAGCACGAGCTACTGTATAATGACCATGACCTCCCAGCACGAGCTACTGCATAATGACCATGACCACATCACACACCTCGTGCGCTGGAAACATGAATACACAAAACGTGTTGATACAAAACTTCACATTAATATTTTGTGGAATAAAGTGATGTGACGTCTTGTGAGGCAGGTGGGTCTTGTGAGTCATATTCTGAGTCAGGACTCGCTTTGAGTCAGATAGGGTCTCACAAGACTCGTTCTGAGGTAGTTCAAATCTGGCAGGACTCCTTAGGGAGAGAGAGAGAGAGAGAGAGAGAGAGAGAGAGAGAGAGAGAGAGAGAGAGAGAGAGAGAGAGAGAGAGAGAGAGAGAGAGAGAGAGAAGCTCAGAATACAATGTTCAGTCATTAGTTTACAGCGATCCTTACAATCAAAATGTAAGACAATGAAATCCTTTTGAAATATCCCTAGTTACTCCACACACACACACACACACACACACACACACACACACACACACACACACACACACACACACCACAGATAACGAGCATGGTACGTAACTCCCTGTAAGTTACTCTTGACCTCACACCACACGACCCAGGAGGGAGGGTTGCCACATGATGGGTCCGGAACACGTCGAGCAGCGCCCCTCCTGGCGGGTCGCCCGCACGCCGCCTGTGATAAGGGGTCGTAGCAGCTTATCAACGAAGGATCGGGTCTGAGTGAGTATCATCACCGTAAATAAAGAATCTAAGTCTAAATATGAGATGTTACCATAGATGATAGATACTTATATGATAGATACATAGATGGTAGGTATATAGATGATAGATATATAGATGATAGATATATAGATGATAGATACATGGATGAAAGATACATAGATGATAAATACATAGATGATAGACCCATAGATGATAGATACATAGATGATGGATTCCGCAGGGCAAATAATCTAGATTTAAGTTGTTGTCATCATATGTTGGACGATGAGAGTGAAGAAGCCATCATCACTCTGGGCTCAGCCTCCTGAACCTCACTGGTCATAACAGTGTGGTCACAAGTCAAGCCTTCAAAACCAAACATGATACCGTCGTGCCCAGGGTCGTACCGTCGTGCTCAGGGTCGTACCGTCGTGGTCAAGGACGTACCGTCGTGGTCAAGGGTCGTTCCGTCGAGGTCAGGGTCGTACCGTCGTGGTCAGGGTCGTATCGTCGTGGTCAAGGGTCGTTCCGTCGTGGTCAAGGGTCGTACCGTCATGGTCAGGGTCGTACCGTCGTGGTCAAGGGTCGTACCGTCGTGGTCAGTGTTGTAACTAGTTATGAGAGCTGAAGGCACGGGAGGTCTCGCCAAGTGTTCAGTGTTTGCTCACTGATGGGTCTAATAGATGGGTCTAATAGATGGTTCTAGTAGATAGGGTGATTAGACAGGTCCAACTCTGCCCACTGTGAACTATGGAATTCTCGTGGCAGTAAGATCTCACGTCCAACTCCCCGAGTACCCGCTGTAATCCTCTGCCTCTGCACTCCCCACAGGGAGAGCTGTGTTGCAATGTGTTCCACCGGCCATTCATTCTCTGCTTATATACAAGTCGATGACAGTGACCTACGCACCTAATACCTATGGATGTCCTCACACGACACATCCGTCATGACCACGTAAATCGTCTCGCTAAACATGCCTGTTTGCTCTCGGGCCTCGACACCACAGACCTGGGCCAACCAAAGGCATAGTCCACGTTGACCAGACCACATTTGCTCGCCAGGACGAAAACCTCTTGAATGATCATGGAAGACCAAGTAGCTGTTCTGCACCTGATGAACATGAACTACCTCTATATCAGCCAAGGTTCCAATATCAGTCATTTCAGGTCTCAAGGCTTACTGTTCAGACAACTATATAGTAATGTCCTTGAAGATAATCTAACATTATATCTAAAAGTCGCCATGCGTGTCCTGGGCAATGTGAATATGTGGTGTGATCACGGTGTCCAGTGTGGAAAGTACCTTGACCTTCTACATATTATTGCCAATGTTAACGACATGTCCAGTATGGGGAAGGCCTGTAACTGTACAGTATGCCTCACATATAATGCATCTTTGACCGTTCATATTGCTATCAGTGTTAACGATTATACCCTACACTGTCTTATTTCAAGTACACACCTCAGTGTATATGTAATTTGTCAGTGTAAATAAAGTATTTGTAATAGAAACAAGATCTGTATATGTTGGACATATTGTAAACTTGCTTTATGTTACGTCAATGGTGTAAGCCATGTTGCTGTCAGCATGATTGGCTAACCTGTGCTCATGTGTCATGTTACTGATGTACCCTAGACCCCCCCCCCTCCCCCCATGACGGGAACGGAACCCTATGGGTCTCTGGGCCCCACTCAGGCCCACCTGTCACCCTCCCATGGCCATGTACTGTACCCGCTGTACTGTCTACCCCTAGCTATGTGCCCTTCACCCATACTATCACTTATACTTTGTTTATGTTTATCTAAAGAGATTATATCTTAAAAAAGACAGTGTAACCTGGTCATGAACATTTGTGCACCACCTACCCTGGGAAGGACCAGTACTGGTCCTCACACTTCAACTGTATATGATAAAGAAATTGAACAGTCAGTAATTGTAGTATCAATACCCACCCTCCGCCCAGGAGGGACCACCAGAAAAGTGTATCGTACATAAGGTCGAAGATCACATAAATAACCAGCGTGACCATCAACACTGTCGGATATGCTTACACTCATCCTACCGCAGGTCGCTCACTGAGGCGTCGTGCACGTATTATCAACCGGAGGCATGACCCTAAGTGACCTCAGGTCACTTAGGGTATCTCAGGTCACACAAAGCAACCACATCAATCATTCAGTCAGTCATGAACCACATCAATCATTCAGTCAGTCATGAACCACATCAATCATTCAGTCAGTCATGAACCACATCAATCATTCAGTCACATGAACCACATCAATCATTCAGTCAGTTATGAACCACATCAATCATTCAGTCACATGAACCACATCAATCATTCAGTCAGTTATGAACCACATCAATCATTCAGTCACATGAACCACATCAATCATTCAGTCAGTCATGAACCACATCAATCTCAACTGCAACATCTACATCAAAATCATGCCATGACTGATATCATTTCATGACTCAGTCATCAATAACATCACTAAGATAAATGGTATCAACCAATGACGTCACATCCCCCTGAGATCAATCACAACATCAATAGATATCAAAACATCAACAGATCATCAATGACAACATTGAGTTATGATGTTATGAGTAACGTCATTCTATATTTACCAACACATCTGCCACAAGCCAGACCACAGAACCATCCGATGTAACGACCATGTAGGAGGAGCTGTCACCAGGAACACACGGTCCTAGGAGGAACATGATGATCACACGGTCCTAGGAGGAACATGATGATCACACGGTCCTAGGACCCCGTGTGCCCCTCTGCGGTGGCAGGTACTGGACATGTTAGCACTGACAACGGTACATAGAAGGTTAAGTAAGGTACATACCACACTGGATACTGTAGGTACAGAACCAGCTTGTACTGGGGGCGACTACACAAGTGTTTACATAAGACATGACAGATTTTTGGATAAAGTGTCATCATTATCTCGTCATCACCACTGCCTGGGGAGGATATCATCACTCCATCATCACGGAAGCTGTACCAGTGGATGGGAGGACAAAAAGCGCCCTGTTCGGCCCCTTAGGTTAATGAGTGGGGAGATGAGTCAACCCCAACGTTTAACTCGCTAGAAAACAAAAGAGTTCTTCTCTGATGCTGAATCATGCAGCTGCTGATGCCTGACCCGGGGCGCCCCGGGGCGCTGGAGGTCAAGTGTTCACCTGGAGGGATCCTTCCAACCATAACTGTCTCCTCTGCTCCCTCCCTCCCTCCCCACGGAGCTCAGGGGAGGGAGGGGAGGATCAGTATAGGGGTGGAGTTGGCCTCTGACCCCAGTGGACGAAGGGAGAAGATTCACGTCAGGGAGGGTGGGTCACGCAGGCAGGAGAGGGAGGAGGTGTCCCTTGGTGTAGGGGGAGGAAGGGAGGCTGGAAGGGGGGCAATGAAAGGCAAGGTGGGAGAGTGACGGCGCGTCAGTTTTCCAGTCACTTCCTTCATTCCTTTAGTATTTTTTTCCTCCCTTCTCCCGTCCTCCTCCTCCCCGTCCCTCCTTCCTCCCCCCGTCCCTCCTTCCTCCCCCCGTCCCTCCTTCCTTCCCCCGTCCCTCCTTCCTCCCCACGTCCCTCCCGCCTCCCCGTTCCTCCTTCCTCCCCACGTCCCTCCCGCCTCCCCGTCCCTCACTGTCTCCCCTCCAGCTCCCACTTCAGTGTTCCCCTCCTGTATCTCCCGTCACGTGAACAGGATCCTTTCCCACGTTTTCTCTCCCACTTCTCTCAGTTTCTCTCTTCCGTTATTTCATGATTTTGTTTTTCCTTTAACCTGTAACTTTCCCCCATCGTCCCCTCGCCAGGGTCGGGGTCAACACTACCCACACTGGACTGACCCTGTAATGATGCTAATTATCATGACTAAGAAACATGTGGTCCACGACAGAACTCCTCAGTAGTGTCATCCCTCAAGCCGTCCAACTTGTTCTTCCTCGTCAGGGAAGCAGCTCAGAGCGTACCCGCCGGCTGTCATTACGTCATTCATCTCATCTCCTCTTACACATGTTCCATGTCACTATAACTTCTTCATTATTCATATTTTTCCTCCTTAGTTATAGTCCTGCCGGCTGGTATGCGGAGGGATCCTTCTACTTTACTCTCCATCTATACAGACATAGACTTATGATTGTGTTTCTGTCCTCCAGCAGATGACATCATCACACGTCCCTGTCCTCCAGCAGATGACATCATCACACGTCCCTGTCCTCCAGCAGATGACGTCATCACACGTCCCTGTCCTCCAGCAGATGACATCATCACACGTCCCTGTCCTCCAGCAGATGACATCATCACACGTCCCTTTCCTGCAGCAAATGACGTCATCACACGTCCCTGTCCTCCAGCAGATGACGTCATCACACGTCCCTGTCCTCCAGCAGATGACATCATCACACGTCCCTTTCCTGCAGCAAATGACATCATCACACGTCCCTGTCCTCCAGCAGATGACGTCATCACACGTCCCTGTCCTCCAGCAGATGACATCATCACACGTCCCTGTCCTCCAGCAGATGACATCATCACACGTCCCTGTCCTCCAGCAGATGACGTCATCACACGTCCCTGTCCTCCAGCAGATGACATCATCACACGTCCCTGTCCTCCAGCAGATGACATCATCACACGTCCCTGTCCTCCAGCAGATGACATCATCACACGTCCCTTTCCTGCAGCAAATGACGTCATCACACGTCCCTGTCCTCCAGCAGATGACGTCATCACAGACCATAAGGTCTTCTGTTATCTTACTTTCCCACGACGTTATTGTGTCTCAATTCATTCTCTCATTTTCTTGCATCTGTAACTTCGCACCTCGGATGAACATCCTCCATACCTAATCATTCATTAATGACAAATTTGGCGACGTTGTCTCGTATTTACTTTAACCCTATCCGTATACTCTCTGCTACTCTATATAAGTTGGTACTGAGTATAACCAGGGGTGTCTGGGGCCTTGTTTGATAGTTATATAATGGAGGAAGTGATACAGATGTATGTATGATAAACACAAATGATAATCATATATCAGTATTCATAACGGGAGGTCGTGAGGAATGAGCGGTCAACAGGGAGTCTAGAATGGCCGTGGTTACACCTGCCTGTAAACAAGTGTTTTACTGCAGAAGATCTTGGGTAATTCCTTTCTGTTTAGACAAGGTCTGGCCAACAGTGATCCGCCCAACATCTGTCATAAACCAACACGAGACGAGGCGCCCCTTGTTACCGTCCAGCTAACGTACGCTTCACTCCTGCTTTCATTAGATCCTCATGAAAGATGCGATCATTCACATCCTTCCTTCATCTCTTGCATCGACGAAGAACATTTACTTTGCTGGTAGAACACCGTTATGTCAGGGTTCCTCTGTCGTTCTCACATTTTCCTTTAAGGTTCTTTGGTATTTTCACTCACAACCCTAGCTTCTCTGTTGACAGAGGTTCACGCTTCGCCGACGCAATTCGACCAGCGGTGTAGATTTTAACGTTCCTGGGGCATGACAGCGTTAATCCTCACCTTCCTGGGGCAGCAAGAGTCACGGGAGGCCCTGAGGCCCACGTTGGAGTGTGTGGACATTAAGGTTCCCCTACTTACCACAATAACATGAGAGACGTGGTCGAGGGTTGACCCCTGCCCAACAGGAGCAACGACTTATGTACATTTAGCCTCTTGAACATGACGGTATGGTCCTTGAACATGACGGTATGGTCCTTGAACATGACGGTATGGTCCTTGAACATGACGGTATGGTCCTTGAACATGACGGTATGGTCCTTGAACATGACGGATCGTCCTTGAACATGACGGATCGTCCTTGAACATGACGGTATGGTCCTTGAAAATGACTGTAAAGTCCTTGAATACAATGGTACGACCCTTGAGTAGGATGGTACGATCTTTGAGTATATAACTGTACCATTCTTGAGTATGACGGTATGACCCCTGAGTATGATGGTTAGGCATTTGACCTAACTCTCAAGTGTCAGGTAAGATATCAGACCACCATACTAAATATCGCACCAAAGGTCGTACTGTCACACCATCATACCCAGGGTCGTACCGTCAGACCACAGTACCCAGGGTCGTACCGTCAGACCACAGGACCCAGGGTCGTACCGTCAGACCACAGTACCCAGGATCGCACCGTCAGACCACAGTACCCAGGGTCGTACCGTCGTGCTTAGTAACTGTACCGTCATGTCTGAGCAGTTAACAGAAAAATGTGTTCATATCGTTGTTGTTTTTCTTCATCTGTTAAAGGAATGAGCAACAAACTTCCTGTTGAGACAACTTTCCTGTTACATTAACAGTTTCCGGAGGCTTAATGCGTTCCAGTTATACCTAAGTCTCTGGTCTTGGATACATATATCCAGGACGCTCGACCATACTGGAACATCTCATCCAGGACGCTCGACCATACTGGAACATCTCATCCAGGACGCTCGACCATACTGGAACATCTCATCCAGGACGCTCGACCATACTGGAGCATCTCATCCAGGACGCTCGACCATACTGGAACATCTCATCCAGGACGTTCGACCATACTGGAGCATCTCATCCAGGACGCTCGACCATACTGGAACATCTCATCCAGGACGCTCGACCATACTGTAACATCTCATCCAGGACGCTCGACCATACTGGAACATCTCATCCAGGACGCTCGACCATACTGGAGCATCTCATCCAGGACGCTCGACCATACTGGAACATCTCATCCAGGACGCTCGACCATACTGGAACATCTCATCCAGGACGCTCGACCATACTGGAGCATCTCATCCAGGACGCTCGACCATACTGGAGCATCTCATCCAGGACGCTCGACCATACTGGAACATCTCATCCAGGACGCTCGACCATACTGGAACATCTCATCCAGGACGCTCGACCATACTGGAACATCTCATCCAGGACGCTCGACAATACTGGAACATCTTTGTGAACCATTTACAGGAGCGGGTGGCAGCTGGCCTCGCCACTCAGAGTGCAGTTAGATCAGTAAGCTGTACTTCGTGAGGAGTGAGTGCCAGGCCCCAGGGAACACAGAGACCATGAGAAATAAGCCAGGAAACTCCACCGGTTTCCTCAGACACTTAGAAATAATCAGATTTCCTCGAAGGTAATTGTTTACTTGTGCACGTGAACCACAGGGGAAAGAGTAGCGGGGTAGCAGGTATTATGTACAGATTCTCACGTCAGACCAGTCAGGCGCCAAGGTCACTACGGGAGAAGTGTTGCACATTCTGCACCAGCAGGTTTTTCACTCCCTCTGACCACAGTGCTCACTGCCAACATTTGTTCACCTACGTGTGACTGAGAAGTTAATTAAATAGCTTACATTTATTACTTCCTTGTTTGGATATATATATATATATATATATATATATATATATATATATATATATATATATATATATATATATATATATATATATATATATGGATTTGTATGTAGCATTTATGGATCTGGAGAAGGCATATGATAGAGTTGATAGAGATGCTCTGTGGAAGGTATTAAGAATATATGGTGTGGGAGGCAAGTTGTTAGAAGCAGTGAAAAGTTTTTATCGAGGATGTGAGGCATGTGTACGTGTAGGAAGAGAGGAAAGTGATTGGTTCTCAGTGAATGTAGGTTTGCGGCAGGGGTGTGTGATGTCTCCATGGTTGTTTAATTTGTTTATGGATGGGGTTGTTAGGGAGGTGAATGCAAGAGTTTTGGAAAGAGGGGCAAGTATGAAGTCTGTTGGGGATGAGAGAGCTTGGGAAGTGAGTCAGTTGTTGTTCGCTGATGATACAGCGCTGGTGGCTGATTCATGTGAGAAACTGCAGAAGCTGGTGACTGAGTTTGGTAAAGTGCGTGGAAGAAGAAAGTTAAGAGTAAATGTGAATAAGAGCAAGGTTATTAGGTACAGTAGGGTTGAGGGTCAAGTCAATTGGGAGGTGAGTTTGAATGGAGAAAAACTGGAGGAAGTGAAGTGTTTTAGATATCTGGGAGTGGATCTGGCAGCGGATGGAAACATGGAAGCGGAAGTGGATCATAGGGTGGGGGAGGGGGCGAAAATTCTGGGAGCCTTGAAGAATGTGTGGAAGTCGAGAACATTATCTCGGAAAGCAAAAATGGGTATGTTTGAAGGAATAGTGGTTCCAACAATGTTGTATGGTTGCGAGGCGTGGACTATGGATAGAGTTGTGCGCAGGAGGATGGATGTGCTGGAAATGAGATGTTTGAGGACAATGTGTGGTGTGAGGTGGTTTGATCGAGTAAGTAACGTAAGGGTAAGAGAGATGTGTGGAAATAAAAAGAGCGTGGTTGAGAGAGCAGAAGAGGGTGTTTTGAAGTGGTTTGGGCACATGGAGAGAATGAGTGAGGAAAGATTGACCAAGAGGATATATGTGTCGGAGGTGGAGGGAACGAGGAGAAGAGGGAGACCAAATTGAAGGTGGAAAGATGGAGTGAAAAAGATTTTGTGTGATCGGGGCCTGAACATGCAGAAGGGTGAAAGGAGGGCAAGGAATAGAGTGAATTGGAGCGATGTGGTATACCGGGGTTGACGTGCTGTCAGTGGATTGAATCAAGGCATGTGAAGCGTCTGGGGTAAACCATGGAAAGCTGTGTAGGTATGTATATTTGCGTGTGTGGACGTATGTATATACATGTGTATGGGGGTGGGTTGGGCCATTTCTTTCGTCTGTTTCCTTGCGCTACCTCGCAAACGCGGGAGACAGCGGCAAAAAAATATATATATATATATATATATATATATATATATATATATATATATATATATATATATATATATATATATTACCTCTCTCACCACCCCATCCTAAACAAACTGAACAACCATGGTGACATCACACAACCTTGCCGCAGACAGACCTTCATCTGAAATCATTCACTCTCCTAGGACTCTTCCTACTCTCACACACGCCCTACACACCCTTGATAAAAACTTCTCACTGCTTCTAGCAGCTCTCCTTTCACACCGTTCATTCTTAAAACCTTCCACTACATATCAAACCATAGAACATCTGAAGTCCTGAACTCTTAATCTTTCTAATTTCTCCTGCAATATCTCCATGAGCTTGGTTCAGGCAAAGACCAGCAGCTTATATCAAGGAGATGAGCCAAGTGTTCTCACCATTACAACTGGACAGTTGTGTTGGAGTTTGAGATGGATGATATACCTGCAGCCTGGCTACTGGTGTTGAGTTAGGGAAGACTGCAGCCTTAGACCTTATCTCTGCATGACTTTTGATAGTCAAAGAAAATTGATTGCAAGTCGTATTTTGTCAAATCATTATCTTCAGGTTACTGGCAGCATCATCTGGGGAAAATCTTCCTGTAGCTAAATCATGTCATTTGTTATTTGCATACATCTCCGACCCTCTTGAGCCTCTTCCAACATGACCTTCCATTACTTCCAGCAAAGCTCAACATGAAGGTCTTCTCATATGCAGACCACCTCACGCTCACATCACAACACACTGACATGACAACATCAACATCAAACATGCATCACTACATTAAACTACTGACTCAGTGGATGACACAGAACAGAATGCATGCATCTCCAAGAATGTCTTTAGTCGTTCTTAAACCCAGACATACACAAATTCAGCTCACACCCTCCACTCACCATGAACGGACAGTCCCTCACGGTGAACAAAACCAACCATTTCAGGCATTACACACGACACACACATGACATTCACTCCCGACATTGATAACATCAACACAAAAGCTACCACCAACCCCCAAGCAGTCATCAATTGCCCACCCTTGCCCCACTCCGGCAACGTCTACTCATAGGCTCCCCCCCCTAGCAAACGTAACATTCACAAAACATATACATACTGACATGACCCCGACCAGCATATGGCAGCCACCCTTCCAACTCGATATTAAACGCCATCTTTACAACCAGAGTGAAACCACACTCCCACACAAACATGAGTAACACTCTTCCTTCTACGCACTGAACATCGTCCATCCCTTCATTGCTACAAACACAGATTTAGCACATCCCAAGACCCTTCCTGCTCACGACACAGTGAGACACCAAACACTTACTGCTCAGCTGCCTCACACTCTCCCTACATAAGAACACGTCGCAACACTTTATGACCTATGGTTCAACCCGATGTTTATATATATATATATATATATATATATATATATATATATATATATAGATAGAGAGAGAGAGAGAGAGAGAGAGAGAGAGAGAGAGAGAGAGAGAGAGAGAGAGAGAGAGAGAGAGAGAGAGAGAGAGAGAGAGTTGCCTTTACCCGGTATAGCAATGTAACATCAGAACAATCGAAGAATAGCTTCACTTACACATGTCCAGCGTGAAGCTGTCATGTACAGTGTACCGGAGCCAGAGATTACCAACCACAGCCATATTTATACACTCACATAATGCCAGGTCCCGGAAGACAGGCACCACAGCCGGTGGCTGCGGGAGACAACTTGCTGTACAATATTGGAGTTTTGCGTCATGCATCCTCGCATCCTGACGGAGGCGACGTCGTTGAGGTTGTCGGAAGTGGCAGAGAGGGAAGAGGAAGACAGAAGAACATCCTGTATCTTGTTACCACTAGGAATGCCGACCTGCTGGGGTAGTGGCCGCTGGCTGGGGGAAAGGTCGTCCATGACTACCCTGCTGGAGGGATGGTCGACGTCCGTCGGGATTCCTCCCGCTACCTGGCCCTCTGTGTCGAGGGGCAAACTTTGTCAGTTATTTGGAACTTCTTGTGTCACGGCGAGTGACAGGATAACCATCATATTCAGATATAACAACACTGTTGATGAAAACAACTTTATTACTCACTAACATTGATAGTTCTGAGCTAAGTAACACCTGAGGAACTAGGTCAAGGAGGCCCTTACTCCAGTGTCGCTGGCAGACAGACGTGAGGCGACGTAAGGCAGTTTGTGAGGACAGATAAGAACCGCCAGGAGGGAGCCTGTGGACACAACTCCACTAGATGTTACTAAACTATGACGTGTACTCTTTGAATATTATCTCTAGAGCTTCCTCAGGAAGACCTTCAATAAGATACTCAGTCGCTGTACACGTATATCTCAATATTTTCCTGTCTGTAATGTTTCATCCAGAGAGTTTTTTTTTTTTTTTTCACCAGACCACTGTCTAATAGTCTTCAACCTCCCTGGTATCTCTGTCTGTCATGCTGCCTCACTACCCCTCCCGCCACTCGCTCTCACAGCCCACGACACAAGCCGTACGGTCCTCCAGCCCGCACTCAACGTCAACAGGTCTGCCGTTACTTCGCGTACTGACTGGTGTCTTGCCCTGCTGCATCACTGTCGTCCTCTCCTTACAGTATCATCACAAGTCCACCATGCTCTGTTCTCCCTCTTGCTCACGTCCATGGTTGGGTGTTATCGCTTCGTCCAAGTTAATGATAACTGGAAAACCTCTCCATCATTCCTTCCCTCACTACAAGCAGTAAGATGTATTCTATTATTGATGTATAACATCTCTACTTCTTCTAACTCTTCATTTCCTTCCTATACTTTCACGTAAGGATTACACAGCAGAATATACCATTATTTACATCCTGATGTGTGTTCAGCTTCACGGTACACCACCCTGGCTACCGGAATGTTGTCTCTCTCTACACTTGCAGCTAATATACACACTTGAGGTTTCCTCCCACGCCGCCGCTGTATGCTTATGAACAGCGGTAATGTTCCTAGCCTTTACCGCTCGTCCCTTGTGATCACTCTCTCTGGTGTCCTCCTCTCCCTCCCTTTCTTATCGTGCTACACTGTCATGTGTTGTGCAGTATTACTACAAGCCTCTTTCTCGGGCATTTGATTTTGTTCCAATTTCTCTCATGCTGGACACATCTCTTATGCTTCTCATCTTAGCACCTTCTCCTTACAGACATCATAGACCTACTCAAACCTCACTTATTCTCTTCACATTAGTTTTCTTGCCGTCTCCTGTCTATGTCTGTTTGATATTCAAAACTTTTCCTTGTTCTTGGTAATATACGTTGGTACATCCCATCTCTAAGAAGCGTGATTGTTCTGACCGCCTCTAATTATTGTCCTGTTGCTTTGACAACTACTATTTCCAAAGTCTTGGAATCACTTGTCAACTCTCACGTCTTCAAATATCTTGAATCTCATAATCTTTTCTCTGACCACCAGTATGGTTTCCTAAGACGAGATCCACTGGAGATATTCTTTCCTATCTTGCTAATATCGGGTCATCATCCCTGAAAATTTTTGGGGAATCCTATTTATTGCCCTTGATATATCCAAAGCTTTTGACAAGATGTGGCATCGGGGTCTTAACTCTTAGCTCCCCACTTTTAGTTTCCTCCCTCACTTTGCTCCTTCATATCTAGCTTTCTTTCCGGCCGATCTATCTCTGTGGTTGTTGATGGCTCAGCTTTCCCCCTTTATCCTTCAAGAGCGGTGTTCCTCAAGGTTCTGTCCTTTTCCCTACACATCTCAACGATTTTATTTCTTCCACAAATAACCGACTGAATTCATACGTGACTACTCATCACTGATTTCTTTCACATCCTTCATTCTTCTTCTTCTCTCACTCGAACTGCATCTCGTCTGGACAAAACAATCTCAATAAATTCAGACTTGGACAGGATATCTCATTTGGGTAGACGAAATCTTGTTAAGTCTAATGCCTCGAGGACCCACTTTCCATTCATCTTTCTATTGGAAATTCCTCACAACTTTCTTCTCTTCTTCGATTGTTCTGTAATTCCACCTCTTGACTCACTTGGTGTCCTTGTAACAACACAATCTTGGAAACCCTACATTACGGGAAAAACGAAGTCTGCATCTAAGAACCTGGAAGTCTACAGTAGATGTCGAAACCTCTGAACAGTTGCTCCGTGTATTCAAAGGATTGATCCGCTCTTATATTGAGTATTACTCTTACATCTAGGGTGGTTCTAGCTCTCCATTCTTACCTGACATGGTCGAAAGTAGTTTGACTTATAAACTCATCCAGGCTTATTTCAAAACTTGACCTGCTTGCCAAAGCCGCATTGTCGGTTCCCTTTCCCTTTTCTATAGGTATCACTTTGATTTTTGCTCCCGAGAGCTGGCTGCTTGTGTGCCCACACCACTAGCTAAACCATGCAGTACTCAGCAAGTTGCTGCATCTCATGATTAATGTGTGGCCGTCGGCAACTCAAGGGTAGGCCGTTGTTATAACCGTTTCTTTACCTACACGTTGAAACTTTGGAACTCTCTAACTTAAAGTCTTTCCCAATAGCTATGACCTGGCACATTTCGAAAAACATTTCTTTAACTTCCTTCAATATTTGTGAATACTTTCCTTTGTCTCTCCATTTTCCCGTTCATTAACCTCTCTAGAATTTGTTTATGTCCCGGTCTTGATGTGGACTTGTTGTCCATGATTGATGTCTCCAAATTAAGAAAAGAAAAAGGTTGCTAGACACATTTGTCATGCTGGACACATCTGTCATGCTGAACATGTCTCGCCTATGATATTAAACTTCATATAGATTGTTCAAGATGTCTCTGATTACTACTACATTCATCTGTTCCCTCACCAGCTTGTTAGCAGCAACGCTGACCCGGCCAGGTGTTCACAGGTCAGGACAGTCCACCTGATCGTCTCATGACGACTCGACGTTTTTCTGTGAGCAACGTCTCCAGTGTATCATCGCGTCTATGAATCATTACCAGGTGTTCCGTCATGTGACGTGCCATGGGATTTTAAGCTTTATCTGTCATACTGACTAAGTGTCATCTTGCATGTCTCTAGTGGAGATTTTCTACGAAAGTGAATTCCTAGTGGAATGATTTCTTGCGGTATTCTTGGACGAATTTCATCTTAAAAATGAGATTATAATCATATGTTGTGTTACGGTCGAGGGAACAGAATATCCTGACCTCTGGTGAAGGCAAACCCACCTCGGGGGTGAAAAAAGAATTAATATCCATAAAATTATTTTACCTTGTCAGCCACAAATGATCACCTGACTGACCTCTAAGGCAACAAGATGTCATTACTGCAACTCTGATGACTTAATGGGTGGTTCCTTGGACCCGGCAGGCATCAGCTAACCATTAGTGCACTCTTGATGTCTATTACGAACATGTTTATTGAGCCCATTATCCAGCCTGATAATGAGTGTGCATTTAACATTGTCTGGAAAACATAGGAAGTTCTCAGTCACGGTGTTTACCAGACAGATCGTGTCACGTTTACACACAATCTTTAGCTGTAATCAATTATCCAGACTTGGTCCGTGTGTTGACTCTCTCCAGAAGACCGTAGTAAGAGCCAGCCAGGCTGTGTACCACCACTCAACCCACCACATGTTGATCTTCCTCACTTCTTTACAGACATACAACGAGGAAGACGCCACTGTACACAAGGTGAAGTTATCTATATCATAATTTCGTCTGCAGTTCCACCTCAGATCCTGGCGATATGTGTTGTGGCAGGGGAGATCCTAAGTGACTAATCCCTAAACTCATGATAAAGCCTTTGATATCATACAGATATCATAACCTTACCAAGTAACACCACCTGATAATATATCAAGTAACACCACCTGATAATATATCAAGTAACACCACCTGATAATATATCAAGTAACACCACCTGATGATATATCAAGTAACACCACCTGATAATATATCAAGTAACACCACCTGATAATATATCAAGTAACACCACCTGATAATATATCAAGTAACACCACCTGATAATATATCAAGTAACACCACCTGATAATATATCAAGTAACACCACCTGATAATATATCAAGTAACACCACCTGATAATATATCAAGTAACACCACCTGATAATATATCAAGTAACACCACCTGATAATATATCAAGTAACACCACCTGATAATATATCAAGTAACACCACCTGATAATATATCAAGTAACACCACCTGATAATATATCAAGTAACACCACCTGATAATATATCAAGTAACACCACCTGATAATATATCAAGTAACACCACCTGATAATATATCAAGTAACACCACCTGATAATATATCAAGTAACACCACCTGATAATATATCAAGTAACACCACCTGATAATATATCAAGTAACACCACCTGATGATATATCAAGTAACACCACCTGATAATATATCAAGTAACACCACCTGATAATATATCAAGTAACACCACCTGATGATATATCAAGTAACACCACCTGATAATATATCAAGTAACACCACCTGATATATATCAAGTAACACCACCTGATAATATATCAAGTAACACCACCTGATAATATATCAAGTAACACCACCTGATGATATATCAAGTAACACCACCTGATAATATATCAAGTAACACCACCTGATAATATATCAAGTAACACCACCTGATAATATATCAAGTAACACCACCTGATAATATATCAAGTAACACCACCTGATAATATATCAAGTAACACCACCTGATAATATATCAAGTAACACCACCTGATGATATATCAAGTAACACCACCTGATAATATATCAAGTAACACCACCTGATAATATATCAAGTAACACCACCTGATAATATATCAAGTAACACCACCTGATAATATATCAAGTAACACCACCTGATAATATATCAAGTAACACCACCTGATGATATATCAAGTAACACCACCTGATAATATATCAAGTAACACCACCTGATGATATATCAAGTAACACCACCTGATAATATATATACATCACAGTCTTGCCCGTAACATCACTTTCTACTCTCAACTGATTCTGGGATTTTCTGTAGTGTCAAAGTATATTTAGCTGGATCAGCCCCGGCAGCCCGGGTCTCCCTCCAGAGTTTACTGTTCCTAACATTCCTGGTCGTATTTTCTTTCACTTTATTTTCTATGTAAAATATCATTGTTTACACAATAGCCAGGAAGCCACTGCGTTACTGAACTGTTTATGCAAGACTTGTGATGATTCTTACTAGATCTTGGAGCAGAGGTACCTGGTGTGGAGGTACCTGGTCTGTCCTCCAGCCACGTCTGCCGGTCCTCTATCCTCCAGCTGCTCGCTACACTAATGCTTTTTTTTTTTTATCGATGAAGAAAATCAGGCAAGTTTGGTACCATCGGAGGTTGTGTCTGCGTAGCGGGACCTGGACCATGAGAGACCCTTGTATCCTAACTTCCCACTGACGCTTCTCGTATTTTTTCTGCTTATTCAAGAAAATCATTATTTACTGGCAAGTTTACGGCTAAAACGTCTTGTCGATTTCACAAAATAGATAAGTTTATGTGTCACGCTTGGCAGCAGACGTTTGAGAAAGTGTTTATCTAGGCGCAGTGTGGAACATTGCGCTTGTTTCAGGGAAACAGCCGGTCAGGTCAGGGAAACAGCCTGGAGCTCTGTGGTCCAGGTCAGGGAATCGTTCTTGAGGATTGTGGTCCAGGTCAGGGAAGATATCATTGTATTTATCGCATACACAAATCATGAAAACATTGATATTAATGAAGATCTATACAAACTGGATTACTTTGTCGTAAGCAAAATTTGTAAACGGTTTCCTGTCTTGTCTACATAATATTATCTCATGACAAACACTGAACACCACCAGTCACAAACACTTGTGTACCAACGGCGTCTTACCTCCGCCTCGTATGGTATGGGCGATGATCATTAGGGTCAATAATCCCCCTGGTTGACAGGTGGTTATGGTTCATGATACACAGTGACTATCGTCATCACGTGACTTGAATGACTGTACTTGACCCCAGCCAAGTCAGAGCGGGGTCTTGAGGCTGGGTGACGTCATACTTAGTCTGGGACTGAGGTTACAGTCATCACACACTAATGATGATGACGTAGACCAAGACAGGATATTGTTCACACTTATAACAGAGAAGTTGTTTACTGTGGTACAGGGAGGTGTGGTCACGCCGGGGAGTTATGATGTGAGATCTGACCCAGCTGGCTGACCCTCAACTCAAAAGTTGTCAGGTCGGCCACCTGCTCGACGTCGACTTTGTCAACTTATCGAACACACGAGTCGGACTCACAGCTGTCAGCCTGGCGGGGTCGACTGGCAGCAAGTGTTCGTCCAGGATGTGTTGTCTTCTCACCAGCGAAGACGTGAACTGTGTGACACGAGTTTACTTTCTCTCAGGTCTGTAAACCTTGAGGATGTAAGCAGACACTAATACCCAACTATAACTAACAAACAAACAAGGTTAACTAGCCATCACTAAAGTACCGTCTTACTGTAACGTTGCCTTAAATGTTCCTCATATTGACAACATTGTGTGGTTGAAGCAGGTACGAGGCGAACACTTCAGGAGACGACCCCAGGAGGGAGGGGGGGGGCTGCTACTGTACTGCGAAAGGAAACTTGTGCTGACCTCAGGTGACGGAAGCATGTACACCCTCACACATGTACACCCTCACACATGTACACCCTCACACATGTACACCCTCACACATGTACACCCTCACACATGTACACCCTCACACATGTACACCCTCACACATGTACACCTTCACACATGTGCACCTTCACACATGTACACCCTCACACATGTACACCTTCACACATGTACACCCTCACACATGTAGACCCTCACACATGTGCACCTTCACACATGTACACCTTCACACATGTACACCCTCACACATGTACACCCTCACACATGTACACCATCACACCAACACCAGCAGCAACAACCGTCTAAGGACGTCTGAGGACATCATCAGACGACTCCGTCTGAGGACACTTTCTGAGTACACCGTCCTACGACACTATTGCAGGACACCATGGGGGGGGGGGGGGGAGCCGGAGGTCGTGGCGTGGATCATGTGGGCGAGGGAGGGGAGGGAGGAGAGGAAGCAGGAAGACGCCCCAGATACCGGGGAAGGATGATCTCTCACCACCACAAACCCCAGTATCTGGGGTCATCAGTTTCAGCTAGGAGCCCCCACCACAACCTGATGCTCTTTCACCAGTAAGGAAGTACAGGTCACACGTGCCTTAGCGGTGGGTGGAGGTCACACCTACTGGTGGGTGGAGGTCACACCTACTGTGGTGGGTGGAGGTCACACCTACTGTGGTGGGTGGAGGTCACACCTACTGAGGTGGGTGGAGGTCACACCTACTGGTGGGTGGAGGTCACACCTACTGTGGTGGGTGGAGGTCACACCTACTGGTGTGTGGAGGTCACACCTACTGTGGTGGGTGGAGGTTACACCTCCTGTGGTGGGTGGAGGTCACACCTACTGTGGTGGGTGGAGGTCACACCTACTGTGGTGGGTGGAGGTCACACCTACTGTGGTGGGTGGAGGTCACACCTACTGTAGTGGGTGTAGACAAAAATTAAAACATTGTTAGTTCATGTGAGGCGACCTGATATGCAGGACGATTTGGGACTGGGGCTGCGGACGAGGTGGTGCTGGTGCTGAGGACGTGTAGGGGCTGGGGCTGAGGACGTGTAGGGGCTGGGGCTGAGGACGAGTGTGGGGTGGGTGGTAGGACGGGTGTGAGCCGGGGAAGTATGATGGTTCCCGGTCCCCCACACGACACGGGAGCTTCACTGTGAGAGAGAGTGTGTGTACCTACTGACCCAGTCAAGCTTGACCAGGTAGTCCCCAGGTACACTGGTAGACATCTGGGTAAGCTGATCACATCACGGACATCTGGGTAAGCTGATCACATCACGGACATCTGGGTAAGCTGATCACATCACGGACATCTGGGTAAGCTGATTGTATCTTGGAGATTTGGGTAAGTTTATTATTACCGATAGCGAGGAAAGCCGATTGTATCGCGGATATCTAAGTAAGCTGATTGTATTACGAGTATCTAGATAAGTAGAATGCATTACTAGTATTTAAGTAAGCTGACCGTAGTACATGATTACATATGGCATAAGAAATGAAGGTTCCCACTGTGATGACTGCCACACTGGAGTTTGATCCTTAGCAAAACTATGAAAATAAACTTAATGACTTCACGACGAAACCTGTTCACTAAACAGGTTGAAGCAGCCTCTCTGGATATTGGTCACGAGGTTCCTGAACAGGCTCTAGGGTCAGGCCTGGTGGTGGGTCACCAGGGTCAGGTCTGGTGGTGGGTCACCAGGGCCAGGTCTGGTGGTGGGTCACCAGGGTCAGGTCTGGTGGTGGGTCACCAGGGCCAGGTCTGGTGGTGGGTCACCAGGGCCAGGTCTGGTGGTGGGTCACCAGGGCCAGGTCTGGTGGTGGGTCACCAGGGCCAGGTCTGGTGGTGGGTCACCAGGGCCAGGTCTGGTGGTGGGTCACCAGGGCCAGATCTGGTGGTGGGTCACCAGGGCCAGGTCTGGTGGTGGGTCACCAGGGCCAGGTCTGGTGGTGGGTCACCAGGGCCAGGTCTGGTGGTGGGTCACCAGGGCCAGATCTGGTGGTGGGTCACCAGGGCCAGGTCTGGTGGTGGGTCACCAGGGCCAGGTCTGGTGGTGGGTCACCAGGGCCAGGTCTGGTGGTGGGTCACCAGGGCCAGGTCTGGTGGTGGGTCACCAGGGCCAGGTCTGGTGGTGGGTCACCAGGGCCAGGTCTGGTGGTGGGATGTACTGAGTCTGGTTGTCATTACAGCTGGGAAGCAGGCCAGAGAAGCGGGTCACGACCCTGTACTGGAAGCAACGGGTCACGACCCTGTACTGGAAGCACCGGGTCACGACCCTGTACTGGAAGCACCGGGTCACGACCCTGTACTGGAAGCACCGGGTCACGACCCTGTACTGGAAGCACTGGGTCACGACCCTGTACTGGAAGCACCGGGTCACGACCCTGTACTGGAAGCACCGGGTCATGACCCTGTACCGGAAGCACCGGGTCACGACCCTGTACTGGAAGCACCGGGTCACGACCCTGTACTGGAAGCACCGGGTCATGACCCTGTACCGGAAGCACCGGGTCACGACCCTGTACTGGAAGCACCGGGTCACGACCCTGTACTGGAAGCACCGGGTCACGACCCTGTACTGGAAGCACCGGGTCACGACCCTGTACCGGAAGCAGTAATGGTCTGGAATGCGACCGTGATGTGCGGGGTGCGACACCCGGACCAGTGCTGCTCATGATGACCGCCACACAACACATGGGATCAACCATAGCTTGAATATGTCATGCTTCAGCATTGTGGTTGATTCTGTCAACCAGATCCTGACACTCATCATGGTTGTGGTCTCCACCATCACTATCACCACCACCAACACCACCACAGCCGCCACCACCAGGACTACCACAACCACCACCACCACCACCAACACCACCACAGCCGCCACCACCAGGACTACCACAACCATCACCACCAAACTATATATACTCAGTACGTCAGCAGCTGGTGCCGGCCGTGAGGGGGTGGCTGCCACACCAGTGACGCCACTGCTGGTGTTGGTGTGGTCTGTCCTGTGTGTTATGACTCGGGTCGGGTCTGTACCATCCCCTCCCTCCCTCCCTCTCATCTTGCTCTCAGCACTGTAGCTCCCACACACAAGGCCACTGTCCCTCCCTCCCTCTCCCTGCTCGTCACTGACTGCTCCACACACTCACCTCTGACGCACTCTCCCACACTCATCAAAGTCTGCGTGTCTTCATCATACTGGTCACATTGCTTGCGGCCTCGGCCCGGTGCTTGCGGCCTCGCTCGATAAAAACAAGTGGGCGGGCGAGTTATGCCGTTAGCTAGAGTGGTATACGCCGCTCAGTAACGGCACCAGTGACTCTCCCTAGTGCGTCTCGGACCTGGCGCCAGGCAAGGCTCCTGCTGGGGGAGCACTTGGGATCTGCAGGGGTTGGCCAGCTGGAGTAGCACCTGGGGACCTGGGGATATTCACCAGCTGGGTGAACACATGGGTACCTGCACGGGTCGGCTGGCTGGTGTAGCACCTGGGGACCTGCAGGGGTCGGCCAGCTGGGGACTTGAGGGGGTCGGCCAGCTGGGGACTTGAGGGGGTAGGCCAGCTGGGGTAGTACCTGGGGATCTACAAGGGTCGGCCAGGTGCTGAGGAGGTAGTGCGGGATATAGAAGCCTCCACAGTGGCACGTGGCCGGCTGGTGCTGGGGGAGCACCTGGCACCTCACAGGGATAGGTCATCCCCTGAGAGAAGGCAGGTCCTGGTAGAGTATCTGGGGAATGGGTCAGTTACTGGGGAGGTGGTGAGGGCAGGAGGCTCCTCAGTCACGTGGTCACCATAACAGCTGATCGACCGCAGGTTAACACAGGATCATTAACGTTAACGTTATAACTGGTGAGATTAAGGCCGTGTTGTAGCCACTTCTCCCCACTTATATACCAATAAGAAAACAAAATTGTAGAGACGACCCATTAGTCTCCCCAGTGCAGGGGGAGCTAATGGTTGACGGAGGGAGAGGATGACGCTGGAACGTTGTGAATCTTACCATTGTGTGTGACACACAAGATCAATGGTGTCCAACGTGCGGTCAGCGGGCCAGATGCAGCCAGCAGGAGATTTTTAGCCAAAAAAAGAAAAAAAATTGATAAGCCGTAACTCTGTGGTACACATTTACCAGCAGGCCAGTAGGGCCCAGCCAGCCGCCTGTAGCTACCGTTGTGCAACTGACTCCCGCTACCTGTGATGTCTGCATCAATTAGTAATTGTAACTGAAGATGAATGTAAGTAATCACATAACGTGAACCGTAAAGAAGAGTCGTGAAAGTACGTTCTCTCTCATGAAACTGCTGACATTATGATGGTGTAAACCAGGAGTCAGAGATGAGATATGCCTGACTGAGTATACCCCAAACCCCCCGAGACTAGTTAGGTATGTCGTATACCATTATTCTCAATGACATGATCATATTTTATCACTTGCTAGCAGTAGGCCTGTCACTGTGTACCTTTTTCGTATAGTTGATGGAAATATCTTTATTGACCGGTTTTGTATTACAATTAAAATAAAATCCATATTTTTGAGTCGTGCTCAGGCTGGACTTCACAATTGTTAAAAATTTTCAGACCTCTCACACGTATATGGATCTCAGGTCACGTGTCCGGATCAGTGTCAGAAAAGCCTGGAAGGCCCTGGAGTGGAGCACGAGTCTTGCCATTCCCATTGGTATTACCAGACCAGCAGCAGCAGCAGCAGCAGCAGCAGAGGACAAACTGGCATTGTGAACCTGGACGGGTCGTAGCCAAGGTCATATCAAAACAACACCAAGAAATTGGGTTCCACCAGAGTTTATAATGAGGCGGTGGAGCGTGACCTGGAGCCTGCCTGGAAACCAACTTCCTGGACACACAAGAACTGTGGATCTACATCTGAGATGTCGCTGGTGAGGAAGACATGAAAGTAATCCCTTTCTACATTTTCTTATTCTACAAAAAAAAGAAAAAGAAAAAGATGATGCTAGAGTTAAGAGAGTTAAGTTACAGGGGAAAGGCTAGAGCCTTTAAATTTTTCCAGCTTGGAAGAGAGAAGAGTGAAGGGTGACCTGATCCCAACTTGAAGTTTTCCGAACAGAAGAATGAAGTGGACAGTGAACAATCCTTCAAGAGATATGAGGGTAGAACAACCAGAGGACATTACAACAATACAAGCAAGAAACTTATCAAAACAATATGTAAATAAATGTTTCTATAGTAAATGTGTCGGACGAATGGAATAGAATGAGTGAGGACGTGGTTGATGAAGACATGTGATGGCAGGAAATGCTTATGAGATGTGGTCCGCGAGTGTGCTGTTCGCGCACCGTACAATACAAATAGGTAATTATAATAAGTAACTGCACACACACACACACACACACACACACACACACACACACACACACATACACACACACACACACATATGTATATACATATATATATATATATATATATATATATATATATATATATATATATATATATATATATATATATATATATATATATATATATTAACAAAAGGGAATATGAATCACGAAGACCACATCATCATGACACAGGGGATGTTCATCATGACACAGGGGATGTTCATCATGACACAGGGGATGTTCATCATGACACAGGGGATGTTCATTATCTCTGCATCCTGAAGATGTGGATTATCACGGAAGCGCTCACATCTTTGTGTGACATTTTCTTTGTGGTTATCAGTGCATTTCCGAATGACGTGTTATTTGGTAATATATATATATATATATATATATATATATATATATATATATATATATATATATATATATATATATATATATATATTCCTATGAGTCCACGGGGAAAATGAAACACGAAAAGTTCCCAAGTACACTTTCGTGTAATGATCACATCATCAGGGGAGACGCAAGAGAGAAATATAACAGTCAGTTGATATACATCGAAGAGACGAAGCTAGGACGCCATTTGGTAAACATGTGATTGTCCAAAACATACAACGAGCGTTCATAAACTTATCATATATATATATATATATATATATATATATATATATATATATATATATATATATATATATAAATATATATTCTATTTCTATTTTGCTTTGTCGCTGTCTCCCGCGTTTGCGAGGTAGCGCAAGGAAACAGACGAAAGAAATGGCCCAATCCACCCCCATACACATGTAAATACATACACGTCCACACACGCAAATATACATACCTATACATCTCAATGTACACATATATATACACACACAGACACATACATATATACCCATGCACACCATTCACACTGTCTGCCTTTATTCATTCCCATCGCCACCTCGCCACGCATGGAATACCATCCCCCTCCCCCCTCATGTGTGCGAGGTAGCGCTAGGAAAAGACAACAAAAGCCCCATTCGTTCACACTCAGTCTCTAGCTGTCATGCAATAATGCCCGAAACCACAGCTCCCTTTCCACATCCAGGCCCCACACAGCTTTCCATGGTTTACCCCAGACTCTTCACATGCCCTGATTCAGTCCACTGACAGCACGTCAACCCCGGTATACCACATCGATCTAATTCACTGTATTCCTTGCCCGCCGTTCACCCTCCTGCATGTTCAGGCCCCGATCACTCAAAATCTTTTTCACTCCATCTTTCCACCTCCAATTTGGTCTCCCACTTCTCCTCGTTCCCTCCTCCTCCGACACATATATCCTCTTGGTCAATCTTTCCTCACTCATTCTCTCCATGTGCCCAAACCATTTCAAAACAACCTCTTCTGCTCTCTCAACCACGCTCTTTTTATTTCCACACATCTCTCTTACCCTTACATTACTTACTCGACCAAACCACCTCACACTACACATTGTCCTCAAACATCTCATTTCCAGCACATCCACCCTCCTGCGCACAACTCTATCCATAGCCCACGCCTCGCAACAATACAACATTTTTGGAACCACTATTCCTTCAAACATACCCATTTTTGCTTTCCGAGATAATGTTGTCGACTTCCACACATTCTTCAAGGCTCCCAGGATTTTCGCCCCCTCCCCCACCCTATGATTCACTTCCGCTTCCATGTTTCCATCCGCTGCCAGATCCACTCCCAGATATCTAAAACACTTTACTTCCTCCAGTTTTTCTCCATTCAAACTTACCTCCCAATTGACTTGACCCTCAATCCTACTGTACCTAATAACCTTGCTCTTATTCACATTTACTCTTAACTTTCTTCTTGCACACATTTTACCAAACTCAGTCACCAGCTTCTGCAGTTTCTCACATGAATCAGCCACCATCGCTGTATCATCAGCGAACAACAACTGACTCACTTCCCAAGCTCTCTCATCCACAACAGACTTCATACTTGCCCCCTCTTTCCAAAACTCTTGCATTCACCTCCCTAACAACCCCATCCATAAACAAATTAAACAACCATGGAGACATCACACACCCCTGCCGCAAACCTACATTCACTGAGAACCAATCACTTTCCTTTCTTCCTACACGTACACATGCCTTACATATATATATATATATATATATATATATATATATATATATATATATATATATATATATATATATATATATATATATATGAATTCACGAGGAAATGAAGCACAAGTTCCCATGGGCACTTTTGTGTAATATCACATCATCAGGGGAGATACAAGGAAAAAATATAGTAGTCAGTTATATCAACTGACTGTTATATTTCTTTTTGTATCTCCCCTGATGAAGTGATTATTACATGAAAGTGCACTTGGGAACTTATCGTGTTTCATTTCTCCGTGGACTCATAGGAATATACTGGATCACACGCTCAGCTGTGATCCTTTCCAATATATATATATATATATATATATATATATATATATATATATATATATATATATATATATATATATATATAGGTGATGAATATTTACGGTTGCTATTTATCCAACACATCCACCCTCCTCCACTGTACGGAGGATGGTGGATTTGTTGGAAATGAGATGTTTGAGGACAATATGTGGTGTGAGGTGATTTGATCAAGTAGGCAATGAAAGGGTAAGAGAGATGTGCTGTGATAAAAAGTGTGTGGTTGAGAGAGCAGAAGAGGATGTGTTGAAATGGTTTGGATATATGAAAAGGAGTGCAGAAATGTTGACAAAGGGACAATATGTTGCAGAAGTGGAGGAAACAAGAAGAACGGGGAGACCAAATTGGAGATGGAACGATGGAATGCAAAAGATTTTGAGTGATCAGGCCTGAACATGCAGGGGGTGAAAGGCTTGCACGGGATAGAGTGACTTGAAACCATGTGGTATACTGGGGTCGACGTGCTGTCAATGGGTTGAACTAGGGAATATGAAGCGTCCGGGATAATCAATAAAGAGGCCTGTGGGTCCTGGTTGTAGATATGGAGCTGTGGTTTCGGTGCATTACATTTGACAGCTAGAGAGTGGATGTGAGCGAATGTGACTTTTTTTCGTCTGTTCCTTACACTATCACGCTAACGCGGGAAATGGCGACCAAGTATGAAAGATATATATATATATATATATATATATATATATATATATATATATATATATATATATATATATATATATATACCATAGCATTAAGCAAATAACCATTTTATCAACTAACCTCTAGAAAAGGATGAACAGCTGAGTTGACCGTGGACCGACTGCCGCATCTATTATTTGAACTATGCTTTCGATCCCGGGCGACACGTCAGCAACGCTTATCGTCACACAACGATGCTACGTAAGTCACCCGCTACACCCGAAACTACGTCTCATTTGCCTGGTCTTCCATCCTACCAAAAGCCAATAAAACAAGGCTGCAGACCACAAAAATTAGAGCACATAGAACAATCCCTGGCTGTCTGGCAACTATAAACATTTGCCACCTTCATGATGAAGCAAAGACCCTTCCAATACAACCCCAGTTCAATTTGCTTCGCATTCAGTTCTTTGCAGCAGTACTAGACACTTCCCATCCACACCATTCCATAACCAGCCACCAGCCCCTAAGTGGAAATGAAATGCTTACCCCAGCTTCACACATCAACAACCTAAAGTCACAGATCCCCCTCATCCCCAGCAAATACAACAATGACACACTGAGATGACGTGGCAAGCACTGAACAACTGTCCCCACCAGACATACACCCGTCTAAAACTACACTCCCAAGACATGTACGAGTTACACTTTCTCGTCTGCGCAATCCATCTCTACATCATCAAAAACATCATTACACCATATTTCAACACGTCTTGTACCAGGAGGCAACTTCAGTGAAACAGTGAATTGAAGTACAGCGGTTAACGTGACTGATCCTGACGCATTCACGGACCACCCAGGTTCAAGCCCGTATAGGCTCGAACCACGGGGTTCGGTGTGGCTCCAGGACACAGACGGACTCCTGCGTTCCCCTCCCTCTTTCACTGACATCACCACCATCATGATGTCGGCACACATATGTTGATATCACAGATGTGACCATCATTGTTCAAGTGTATGTTAGGTATGTATGGTAGGTGGAAGTGTAGGAAACGTGGGTATGCATGGTAGGTGGGCATGCATAGGAGGTAGATGTACATGGCAGGTAGGTGTACATTGCTGGTGGAGTGCATGACAGGTAGATGTATACGACGGGTGGGTGTGCATTGTAGGTGCGTGTACATGGCAGGTACGTATACATGGTAGGTGAGTGTGCATGGTAGGTGCGTGTACGTGGTAATGGCCTAAAGAACAGGTGGAGGTCAAACGATCGTGACGAGTATGGATGAGGTGGGAACTTCAAGACGGGTCTTCATGTGAGGGATGCAGGTTGGAACCCCGGAAGCAACTCTCTCTCTCTCTCTCTCTCTCTCTCTCTCTCTCTCTCTCTCTCTCTCTCTCTCTCTCTCTCTAATTTCATTATAACAAAGCAGTACAAGTGAGAGTATGCACACACACACACACACACACACACACTGACCTCGTGTCATACTTGATCACTGATGTTATGTGCTGTCGGCGGATCGTGCGAGGTCAGGTGGTCAGATGAGATCGTTGGTTAATGTGACGTCTGCGTATCATACAAGGTCAGTGGGTCATGTGAGGTCAGTGGGTCATGTGAGGTCAGTGGGTCATGTTAGGTCAATGGGTCATGTCAGGGTTTGCTGGCTGTGAGTGACGAGTGATGGCAGGTCAGCGTAAGACCTCTATACAGCGACAGAGTCCCGTCCGAGTAGCGTCAACACGGTGGTACGACCCTTGAGGACGACAGGGCGGCCCTTAGGTCGGATAACCTGACCTTTGACCTGAGCCTTAAGGACCAGATCGAACTCTAAGTCATCACACCCTAGGATAGTACCGTCATGCTCAGGGTCAAAGGTGACAAGAACATGACACGGGAGTGGGTACTGTAGCGGCGACCCTCATGTTCAGGGGAGTGAAGTGAGCAGGTCGGGTCCCGTGGAGTTGTATGAGTGACCCGACCGTCTACCTCCTCTGAACCGGAGAACCGACCGTCTACCTCCTCTGAACCGGAGATCTGATCGTACACCTCCTCTGAACTAGTCAGAGAGATGAGAGTAAATGCAGAAAGGAAGATGATAGAATTATTGAACCAAGTCTGAAATCAGTTGGTCTAGGACGTGAATAAAACTTGCAAAAATGTTCTCTAATAAATAAAGAAACTTAAATGTATCACGTGTGTCCGACCCTGGCAGCGGGCGCAGCCTCCAGCAGGACCTGTTCTCCTGACTTGGATCTCAGCCTGAGTATTGACCTTCTGTCTGTGGGACACACGATGGTGGCCCTTCAGGGAGTCACGAAGAAATCTCTTCTTTGTTCCGCCTGTCACTGGCTCGTAGCGGGTCCCGTCTGCTGTGTCAACAACGCAGGTGATAAAGAAAAATAGAGATAAGACATCAGTGTTGACCAGTGTAATTAACAGGAATGACGTGAGGAACCAGGTAGTGTACAGCAGTGGAGTGTGAGTGTCCCACGCAGTCCCAGGAGGAGACTATGAAGGCAAGATAACTATTAAGAAGTTTGAATTGGAAACGAGTGTAGCAGACCTCTCTTGGTGATACAAACAAGTAAACAGTGTAAGAAAAAACTACCGTGTGGAAGATGAAAATGATCACACAAAAGCGAAGAGAAATGACGGAGGAAGAGAGAGAGAGAGAGAGAGAGAGAGAGAGAGAGAGAGAGAGAGAGAGAGAGAGAGAGAGAGAGAGAGAGAGAGAGAGAGAGAGAGATGAATGTAAGAAATGAGGAATGATGAGAACGGGTACGTCATGTACGAGGTATGTGATACTTGATGATGGTAACCACACACACACACACACACACACACACACACACACACACACACACACCTGGATCTGTTCCTCATAAGTGGCTCTAAGGCAAGCTGAAACTGAATCAGTTATTAAAACTTTAATATCATATTATTGGGTGTCGGGTCATTGCACGTTTTATCAAAAGGTAAGATACCTTCGTCAAATATCATTAAATCTGTAAATAGATTAAAAGTCCCCAATTGTTTTAGGCTAAGATTTTATATGAAAAAGAATGAAATTTATGAACGTGAGTCGTCCGTCTGCACCATCTGCTGAGGTCGCCACCAGTATCAATATTCCTCAAACGACAACACCAGCAACGCAACGACAGCTTACAAAGGCCATGACAACACTAGATATCTTCATCCAGTATGTCCTCACACCTCCCTACCTGGTGAGGTGGCAGGGGTACCATGACAGCGAGGGTGGCTCTGGGTGCATTCCACCGGGGTTACGGCTCATCACACTGACCTTTACCAGGCTAGGAAGTCCATCCCCGAGCCACTTGTAAACTGTTCCTGAGGTCATGAAGTGAGGGACCTGGAGAATGCACTCGAGTGTGTGTCACGTTGACATTGATTGAAGGGCAATCTTATACTTAATCAAAATATCATCTAGATGTTACTAACATACACAATACGTACGTAAGGATTCATACGTACTAACGTAATGACCAAATCCCTTGGCAGGAGGATGGTAAGACGCTGTGAAATATGAAGCTACGGTTCCCTAAATCATAGAGAAGGATTCTCAAAACACTGAATTAGAGGAATGAGGAATTTCATCAATACCTCTCAACGAATCTTGTACATCATGACGTAGAGTAAATGTTTACATGTGAGGCTTATGCTTCATCACCTGGGCTGAGCTGAGAGCCAGTATGATACCTGTCGCGAGCTGTTGGTGCGTACGCTCCTCACTACGGCGTCTACAGCGGTTATCGAACTTCCTGAGCACGTCGGTACGACCCTCGACCACGGCTGTTCGACCCTCGACCACGGCGGAGCGACCCTCGACCACGGCGGTACAACCCTCGACCACGGCGGTACGACCCTCGACCACGGCGGGGCGACCCTCGACCACGGCGGTACGACCCTCGACCACGGCTGTACGACCCTCGACCACGGTTGTACGACCCTCGACCACGGCATTACGACCCTCGACCACGGCGGTACGACCCTCGACCACGGCTGTGCGACCCTCGACCACGGCTGTACGACCCTCGACCACGGCATTACGACCCTCGACCACGGCGGTACGACCCTCGACCACGGCTGTACGACCCTCGACCACGGCGGTGCGACCCTTAAACAAGACATTACGACCCTTGACCACGACGACCCGACCTATGAGTGTGACGGTGCGACCCATGGGAATGGTGGCCTGGCTTCTAACCAGACTCTTAAGGAAAATGAAAAAGATGAAACAAAACAGAAATGTTGGATCAGGTCCACGGCAGCCCCAGCCAGCCCTCTGTCTTCCTCAGCACACGACCTGTACGTTACTGATGACCTGGATGTTGTCTTGTCTAGAATCATAGGAACCCTAAACCCAACCATCCAGCAGGTGGCACCAC
This sequence comes from Panulirus ornatus, assembly GCF_036320965.1. Lineage (NCBI taxonomy): Eukaryota > Metazoa > Arthropoda > Malacostraca > Decapoda > Palinuridae > Panulirus > Panulirus ornatus. The sequence goes on along the minus strand of NC_092226.1, from coordinate 1,916,153 downwards.
CTACCTCACCCAGACAGCCAGCAAGTGGCATCACCTACCTCACCCAGACAGCCAGCAGGTGGCACCACCTACCTCACTCAGTCAGCCAACATGTGGCCCTTCCTCACCTAGTCAGTCTTCGTGCTTATGGTTTTGATGATATTTCTTATGTGCTGAAGATGTGTACAGGTACACTAGGTAAACTTTATGAAGTGCTGTTAGCGGTGTTTCTTGAGAGAAGCAAAATTTAAGAGTTGAGAATGGCAGGAGAGGAAGCCGGGTGAGGGTGAGTGTGTTCTGTAATGTTATTGATGAGATAATCAGAAAGCAAATGGATCAATTTCAACAAAGCAGAGATTACCTAAGTGAGAAACAGCACAATCATAGGGAAACGAGGTCATGTGTAACGAACCTACTATATCTCTGCGAGAGAGTGAGCTCTTTTTTAGGCAAAAGGAAATGCTGGGTGAATTGTGCGTCTCTGGATCGCCAGAAAACATATGACACGACACCGCATAGAAGGCTGGAAGAAGCTGGGTCACCAGCAGGAATAAGGGGAACACTCCTTCGATAGATAGAAGGAAATCTCAGCGGAAGGGAACAAAGGACACAGGACAGAGGAGCCTTCTAGAAATGGGTTGAGATTACCAGCAGGGTGGCGCAGGGTGTTGTTCTGGGACCGTCGCTCTTCTTCGTCTATTTGTTTGATTTGCCAGAAGATACGAGCTTCTGCCATAATATGTTTGAAGATGATGTCAGATGAGGAAGTGGAAAAGAAAGTGAAGGGGAATGAAAGGGAAGGGAAGTGATAAGTTCGGAAAATTGCATCAACTTACAAGAGGACCTTGACAGACTCCAAAGTTGGTCTGATACATAATTGATGAAGTTCAACCAGAGTAAAAATAAGAAAATCTTGATACGATAATCATGAAGGAAATAAGCTGCAGGAATCTGCAGGAGTCGACATTGTCACTAACCTCTTGCCATCTTAGGAAATACTTCAGGAAACAAACCATTTGCATTCAGGTTCACAGTGAAGGAATTATTCAGCAAGCTGTTCACATCCTACGTAAGGCTAAAAGCAGAATATGCTTCTCTGATCTGGTCACCGCACCTAAAATGCACAAAAAGCTGATAGAGAAGGTCTAGACGAGGGCAAGAATTATTGTACCATTAAGAGAGCTGAGTTTCTGGGAAAATCCAGAGGTCTCGAGTTATACAACATGGAAGAGATGAGTGAGGGATTACAAGGTCACAACCTCTGAGTTTATAGATCATCTTGATGATGTACACAGATAGTGAGCAGGTCTCGGGAAGATGAAGATAGTGAGCAGGTCTCGGGAAGATGAAGATAGTGAGCAGGTCTCGGGAAGATGAAGATAGTGAGCAGGTCTCGGGAAGATGAAGACAGGTAGCAGGTCTCGGGAAGATGAAGATAGTGAGCAGGTCTCGGGAAGATGAAGATAGGTAGCAGGTCTCGGGAAGATGAAGATAGTGAGTAGGTCTCGGGAAGATGAAGATAGTGAGCAGGTCTCGGGAAGATGAAGATAGTGAGCAGGTCTCGGGAAGATGAAGATAGTGAGCAGGTCTCGGGAAGATGAAGGGATGCAACAAAACATGAAGTTAAATATAAACCTTGAAAAAAATGTACAAAAAGTACTCTTAGACTATGCGAGTAGTGGAGGAATGGAATAAACTGAGTGAGGACGTGTTAACTGCAGATAACATACACAAGTTGTATGATGGTAGAGTATGTTCAGATGTGACCCTACGAGTATAGAACTGCCTCAACCTACAGTAAATATAGGAAATTACACACACACACACACACACACACACACACACACACACACACACACACACACACACACACAAACACACACACACACACACACACACACCGTTACCTCCAGCGTTGCCCCATTTCTGACTTTCTTATGTGTGGGCTTAAGCGCCCCCTCGGCCCCCCCAGCCCCCGGTTCCCTGCGTCTTGATAATGACATATTGTGTGTGTGTGTGTGTGTGTGTGTGTCTGTGTGTGTGTGTGTGTGTGTGTGTGTGTGTGTGTGTGTGTGTGTGTGTGTGTGTGACGTCACAATAAGTGAGGGAGGCAGCTGGTCACGCTGCACCAGGAGTGAGGCAGGGAAGGATCCAGCGGTGGTACCTCACACTGAGCACTACCTCACACTGAGCGCCACCTCACACTGTGCATTACCTAGCATTGGGTACTGTCTCATACTGGGTAATATCTCATACTGGACACTTTCTCATTCTGGACGCTACCTCATACTAATCCCTACTTCACACTGGACACTGTCTCACACTGAACACACCTCTACTTCACACTGGACACTGTCTCACACTGAACACACTTCTACTTCACACTGGACACTGTCTCACACTGAACACACCTCTACTTCACACTGGACGTTACCTGACACTAGAACACATCCTCACACATCACACAACTGTCTCCCACACATCACCTGGAACTCCTGCTGGCGGTAAGAACCGGACATTATACAAGTCGTCGTAGTGGCCATGACCCACCCAGCAGACCCCGGTACCCCTGGTATGATCATGGGACCGTCATGGATGTATGTGACTGGTCGTAGCGTCACATGTGCCGTGCGTCACACGTGTGCCGCGTCATACTGTTATGTAGGTCTGTAGGATTCTGGTTCCGACACGTCTCACAGACACACGTTACTGTGACGGAGATGTGACGCTTCTCCAGCCGGCCAGGCGTCAGGTATACAGCTAATGCCTGGCCAAGACGCGTGTGTACTGAAAAAATATTATTTTTTCTCACGAAATCAAGTATGTTGTGTGTGTGTGTGTGTGTGTGTGTGTGTGTGTGTGTGTGTGTGTGTGTGTGTGTGTGTATGTAGGGAATATACATACACATAGGTACCAGTAAGAGTGAGTGGCCTGAGGGCGTCCCCAGCGTGATCAGAGGCACAGGTAAGTCACTGGTACACTGATTATTTCTGACGTCACTCATACAAAAGACTACAGTGTAGAGGAATATAAAGGAACACCGGCAGCAACGAACGGGTCAGTGGGTCCGTCCCAGGTTGACTGTGGTAGCAGGAGAGGTCAGAAATCCCGAGGTTTAGTGTAGGTACAGTAGTAGGGGAGGTCAGAAATCCCGAGGTTTAGTGTAGGTACAGTAGCAGGGGAGGTCAGAAATACCGAGGCTTAGTGTAGGTACAGTAGCAGGGGAGGCTAGAAACCCCGGGGTTTAGTGTAGGTACAGTAGCAGGTGAGGTCAGAAACCCCGGGGCGTGGTGATGAAACAGCAGGAAAACAAAAAACAAACAGCAATGCTTATAGACGCCATAAGGTAGGAAGGCCACGCAGCCGTAAGTTGTAGACATCAAACGAATGTTTTTGTTCAGTCTGTATCGCTCTTAACTACTCCTCGTAAGTCATTTCATTCATCAACAATCATATCAAAAATTTCTTTGTTTTACTGAAAACAGAGTTTTTACCTTGGTTGGTGTCCGTTAACAAAGGTGATAGTAGAGAGATCTGATCTTAAGAATCGTTTCTTAAAACAAGATTATCAAAGTCAGTTGTCATCAGTAAACAACAACTGACCCAATATCCATGCCTCCTCACCCTCTACACATGGGATATTCTTCCCTCCCATTAAAACCCTCCCCCCCACACCTGAGGCAGTTCTAGCTCTGCATCTCTATTTGACAGAGATGAGTCGAAAGCGATTTGACTTACAAACTCTCCCAGTTTAACATCCAGGATTGACCCACTTCCCCTACGCCGCAATGTTGATTCACTTTCCCACTTCTACAGGTATTACTTTGTCTTTTTGTTCCCAAGAGGTGGCTGCTTGTGTGCCCACCACTAGATAGAGCACACAATGCTCGGTAAACTGGTGCGTCACATGATTGTTGTGTGGCCATCTGCAACTCAAGGTTGGGTCGTTTGGATAACTGTTTCTTTCCCCACACGTCGAAGCTTTGGAACTGTAATTTTATTGGACATCCCACCAGAGGACTCACTTCAGCTTTCATGATTCAGTCATGATTCAGTCCACCACCATATCTCCTCCTAATGCAGGGGTACTTCCTTCAGGTTCTACTCATTTAAGCGTACACTCGAAGCCTCATGTTCCTGCTGCACTTTATCGTCTTACCTTCTCTTCCTGCCTCGGTGTCCAGCAGCACTTAGGAAGCTAGCCACGCCCACTGGGTGGGACTGCATGTCAAATATTGTGGTCATTTTGTATGCATTTTTTGGGGGGTTGAACCCTGTGCAGTTCAGGAGTAAGTGTTCTGTCTTTACTGCTGAGGTTTTGTGGTGAGAGGAAATATTGTTTGTAATGTTTGGGGATGTGTAACGTCGAAAACGCTAGACGAGAAAGTATAGACAACACATTCCTGGGGAGGATAGTTCAGAATGGAGTGTGCCTGTTAGGGTGGTGTTTAAGACTGAGTTGGAAGGATGGTTGTTTCATGTTTGTGGGTCATTTCTGTATGTATTAGTTTTGTAATTGTTGTGTTTGTTAGGCGACAGGGGATCTATGGGTAAAGGTCATTGAAATGTATAGCAGTAGTAGGTTTGTTATTTCTAATTGTGAACTGGTGCTTTGTCATGGAGTAGTGTAGTTGTGATTGGTCCGGCATTTTTTTCTTTCATGCTTGTTTACTTGTCAGCGAGATAGCCCCGGGAACAGGCAGAGGCTCATCCGCGGCCATCCACACACGAGCCGGCCTGCCCGCGTAATGCGTCAAGACCAGGGCGCCTCATCCACACACGAGCCGGCCTGCCCGCGTAATGCGTCAAGACCAGGGCGCCTCATCCACACACGAGCCGGCCTGCCCGCGTAATGCGTCAAGACCAGGGCGCCTCATCCACACACGAGCCGGCTGGCCGGCGTAATGCATCAAGACCAGGGCGCCTCATCCACACAAAAACCGGCCCGCGTATAATGCATCAAGACCAGAGCGCCTCATCCACAGCCAAATCCCATAGACCTGTCCAATTTCCTCCCTCCCAATCCATATGGCCTCATACCCTCCTCAGGAGACTCTCAAATTTAAAAACCATTAAATATCTGCGATTCTTCATGTATTCTACTATTTTTGGTAAGATAAATGTGCCTGCTGTCTCACTCAAGATAACTTGTCTCTTTACGACTACAAAAGACATCGAGACACTTCCATGGTATCTCGTTACTGGACGCGTCCCATGTGATCACCTTACAGCATCTAAGAAGCGGGGTCATGACCCGGGCCCACCAGAACCATGTCGTAAACCTGACTTGTCTTGCGATATCCGGGCACTCAGTAATCATACAATCTTATCATTGTTTGATTTGTACAAAAACCTTATGATTCCTACTCAGGAAAGGAAACATAACTGGTAATATCCCTCCCCAGCGGTGCAGCTGTACCTTAAACACACACCAGCGGGGCCTTAACCCGTTTCCTCGGCACGCACAAGAGCACCGCTGGTTACAGAGGGCAGGGCAGCGGGCCGCTTTGTGGAGAACCTCCCATTGTAACTATAGGAGGCGGGGGTCGGGACACCGTCACCAGCTGGGGCTTGGACACCATTACCAGCTGGGGTCTGGACACCATCACCAGCTGGGGTCTGGGCACCATCACCAGCTGGGGTCTGGACACCATCACCAGCTGGGGTCTGGACACCATCACCAGCTGGGGTCTGGACACGATCACCAGCTGGGGTCTGGACACCATCACCAGCTGGGGTCTGGACACCATCACCAGCTGGGGTCTGGACACCATGGGATGGGCTGGACGCGTGAGGAGTCCTCTGGTCTGTCTGGTTCTGACGATGTTTCTCTCTTCCTCAAGCGTGTTTGTCTGGCCAGGGCTAATGTTCCCCGCTGATGACGTGGGCACAAGCTTTCCAGCACGCTTACACGGCTTCCAGGCACGCCTACACGGCTTCCTGGCATACCCACATGAGCTCCAGGCTCCCTCATATGGTATTCAGGAACACCCCGCATAGTCTCCAGGCACGCCCACATGACCTCCAGGCACGCCCACATGACCTCCTGTAACCCCTGCCCTCCACGCCCATTCGCGCCAGGAGATTAAACTGGCGCGGAGAGGAGTGTAGGGTCTGACCAGTGGGATCCAGAACGGCAAGTGGTTAGCAGGAGCAGCCGATGATGGTGGTGATGGTGGTTGTGATGGTGATGGTGGTATGGGTGGGGTGGGATGGGACAGCCGGATACCCAGGGTAGCTGATGGGGGTCTGTGATGAGGTTATCTGCTGGAAGACTTTATAGTACAGTAGAGCGGGCGGCTCACCCACCACTCATAACTATAAGACTTCCTCCGTGAACGTGGTCAGGTTGTACGCTTCCAGGGAGCCATCCTCCAGTCCCTCACCCGCGGCGCCTTGCAGGACACAGTGATGGGATCCTTGTGCCTTCTCATCTACACAGACGATGCCATGATAGAGGCATGTCAAGGATGCTATGAAGGAAGTGTGCTCACAACTCTGGTGTTGACAACGGCTCTGCCGACCACACCACCTCCAGCTCACCCTTAACCACCGCCAACCACCTCACCATCAACACCACCAAGACCGTAGTCATGCACCTCAGCCTCCCCTGCCATCTTCTCCCCATCCCCTACTGTCTCACTAGCTCCCAGCCTGCTCCAGGTTGTCCTGTCCACCAAGCTTCCAGCCTGTCCCCCCTACTGTCTCACTAGTCCAGCTGCTCCAGGTTGTCCTGTCCACCAAGCTTCAGCCTGTCCACCCTACTGTCTCACAGTCCCAGCCTGCTCCAGGTTGTCCTGTCCACCAAGCTTCCAGCCCTGTCCCACCCTCTACTGTCTCACTAGGTCCCAGCCTGCTCCAGGTTGTCCTGTCCACCAAGCTTCCAGCTCTGTCCCACCCCCTACTGTCTCCATACAAGGCTCCAGTGTCATCACAAGCTCTCGATCATGGATCTGTCCGTCACATCATGTCTCAACCTCCAGCTCGTCGTACATCTCCTACAGTCCACTCAGGCCATCTGACTCCGCACTGCGCTGAAGAACTCAACACTACTGTCTCATCTTCTCCACTCCCTTTGCCACTTCCCCGTCATTCTCTCATCTTACCAGTCACACAACAGAGGCAACTAGAGAAAATATAAAAGAAGGCATGCAAGATCTTCCTTCATCGCTCATACACCACCTACCAAGTGGCTCTGGTTACACTGATCCTCCCGACTCTCTAACCATCACCTGGACCGCATCTGACAGCTCGGGAAGAGGCCGCTGTACTGTCCTCGCTGCCGGCACCTTCTGCCAACAGAGACCATCCTTCCTGAATTGCAGCTTTGCGTACCACCAACATCGATCCCGTCCGAGCGTGTACTGACCTGAACATAAGCCCCGTCTCGTCCATTGTGGTATCGTAAATCATCTTAAAAACCTGGTTAATAGCAGTTGTTAACACCCTCATCCTGCGTCTTTAATGATGTTTTAAGCCTTTGGCTGCCATTTTTATTCAATGAATCATTGAATAATGCTTATCATTATGACGGTGTTGGAGATGAAGGTGGCGGGAATGATGGTGACGAAGTAATGATGGGGACGATGATGGTGGAAATGGAGGAAGAATGCTGGAGACATCAGTCACCAGAGACAATCAGGTCAGGAGATGCAGTGGACAGGTCGTGACGTAGGTCATGTAGCAGAGAGAGACATCCCGGGGAGCGGTAACTGATGTCCACTTGAGTATGACCACCTCATTAGGAGATAACGTCGTGGTGATGCCTCTTGTGAGCTCGCCAGGTATCCGCTAACGAGGTGTTGCGACAGGTGTGACATTCAAATGGGATCGAAACAATTTCACGCATTTATGACCACGGGAATCCACGTTCCGTCTCATTAACTGAAGACGGTGGAGGTGTGTTGGCGAGCTGTGTGCAGTGACGTGACGCGTGTGTCCCGATCACAAACGTATGTCAGCCAGCAGGTTCTGCTGCCTCAGCGTTTTCAGCAGTACTGGATACATACATATGTAAACAGATAGCTACATATGTAAACAGATAAGATACATATGTAAACAGATACATATGTAAACAGAGACACTTGTTTGTAAGAGGTGACGCGCTGATCTTAAACTGTCCATAAATTCTACATAACAGTAGAACGTTAACAATGTCCGAGACTATATTTAACCTTCTGTAATATTCGTGATGACGAAGGTGACGTCACGAGGGTATGATACAAAAGAAAATGGCATCAATTCCACATCCTCTGGTCTACAGTGACGTAGACAGATTCAACTTGTCCCCAAATTAACCTAATCATCTGTGTAGATAATGTTGCCACACTCACAATGCACTCTCCCGCCCCAGCTACGCGCTCCCCAGTCACTGTTGTACGTGGGGATTGTACTTCCCCAGATGTTGTAACTATACGTATCATCCACACTCCCCTGCAACCATATGTACTCAACTTTTATATATTCTGTCACTGTGAAATATATGAGAACGCGTAAAGACACAACACTGACCTAGCTGATTTATGAGGTACACCTGACCCAAGCTGATCATCAGTAGGGAGGTAAACCACACAATAAGAACATTATGGGAACAAGTTATACATAGAGTCATTATCATTTATCATACAACCAACGCCTGATGATATCATACAACCAACGCCTGATGATATTAAACCAGTATCAAAAGTTGATGTGATTATGAAACAGCTGATAACGTCTCGTGTAAACAATCGAATAACTGCACTTACCATGATGGGCTGACCATTACCACGTTATAACGTGAGCCGACGGACGCCCTCAGTGCAGACCACGACGGAAGTAGGTCTTCTTTCCTCCATCCTCCACACCACCGCACTTCGAATGAGAATATCTCGGAATGAATGATCACTGTGCCTCTGTATATCCAAGCTCGTGTGAAGTTCTTCAATCAACACAATTTTCAGGTCGACGAAATATCCGCAGCAATCCACACAACACAACCACCTCCTCACAGTACGGAGGGGCAAGCAGTCCACACAACACAACCACCTCCTCACAGTACGGAGGGGCAAGCAGTCCACACTACACAACCACCTCCTCACAGTAGGGAGGGGCAAGCAGTCCACACAACACAACCACCTCCTCACAGTAGGGAGGGGCAAGCAGTCCACACAACACAACCACCTCCTCACAGTAGGGAGGGGCAAGCAGACTATACCGTCGCGTCACACTGTCCGGCAGCCACACACACACACTACTGACCCACGCACACCTGCCCCCCCCACGCTTAACACTTACCTTTTCTAAATCGTACAAAATGAAAGAAAAGATATCGTATTAAAAATATAATAAACACTTACCTTAACGTGTCGTTAACTTTGTCAGACCAACATAACAGACTCCCAAATCATAACAGAGGTGGTGATAATGACCGCAAACTAGGTGATCAGGGTGGTTCACGCCTGTTAACTGCTGCCCGGATGATGTTAACTCTGCGACAAATTCCAGAAATATACTTATACAGCAGATTGTAGATCAGTTTGTACACAATGATGGTGTGAGCATTATACGATATGTGTATTACCCACTCAGGAGTGTATATCATTCAGATGGTATACATGGTATACACTGGGAGAGTAGATGATATATGAGTGATATAGACTGGGAAGTGATCATTATACACATACTCAGGAGTAGACATAATGGGGTGCAGCATATCGTAGGTGACATCTTAAGGTTAGGCTTACCCTGAACCACCTTACCCTACCCCAACCCACGGTGTGCACCAAGGTCTGGTCCAGCCACGACCTACACTGCAGGGATAGCGGGACGGTGTTGGGGATCCCAGCCAGTCCCAGCTTGCCCCACCCCCTCACCATACACCAGGGTAGGGGGGGATACCCACATCGATGATTCTAATCTTGACTGACAAGTGATGAAGTATTTTGTTATCTGAACATACACGAATGATAATAATACATAAAGTGGTGCGTTCCTGATGGCGTGTGGACCAGCAAGGGACACAGTTATCTGACGTTATCGCTGCACAGGAGGGAAAACAACGCATGAATTAATGTTGAAGTAATACGTGATGAATATCAGCATTTCCCCAGCTGCTGGCTGGGGTCAGCCCCAGGCCTCGCCTCGCCATGAGAAAACCGACGCCGTCATGTCTTTCCCGGCCTCTGGGTGCCTGCCTCTCATGATCGTGGGAACTTAACGCAGGAGACACAGACGACACAGACGACACAGACGACACAGACGACACAGAGATACAGATGACACAGAGACACAGACGACACAGACGACACAGAGATACAGATGACACAGAGACACAGAAGACACGGAGACACAGACGCCACAGAGACAGACACACAGAAGACACAGAGAGACAGAGACACAGACGACACAGACGACACAGAGATACAGATGACACAGAGACACAGACGACACAGACGACACAGAGATACAGATGACACAGAGACACAGAGGACACGGAGACACAGACGCCACAGAGACAGACACACAGAAGACACAGAGAGACAGAGACACAGACGACACAGACGACACAGAGATACAGATGACACAGAGACACAGACGACACAGACGACACAGAGATACAGATGACACAGAGATACAGAAGACACAGAGACACAGACGACACAGACGACACAGAGATACAGATGACACAGAGACACAGAGACACAGAGACACAGAGACACAGAGACACAGAAGACACAGAGACACAGAGACACAGACGACACAGACGACACAGAGATACAGATGACACAGAGACACAGACGACACAGACGACACAGAGATACAGATGACACAGAGACACAGACGACACAGACGACACAGAGATACAGATGACACAGAGACACAGAAGACACAGAGACACAGAGACACAGAAGACACAGAGACACAGAGACACAGAGACACAGAGACACAGAGACACAGAGACACAGAGACACAGAGACACAGAGACACAGAGACACAGAAGACACAGAGACACAGAAGACACAGAGACACAGAGACACAGAAGACACAGAGACACAGAGACACAGAAGACACAGAGACACAGAAGACACAGAGACACAGAAGACACAGAGACACAGAGACACAGAGACACAGAGACACAGAGACACAGAAGACACAGACACACAGAAGACACAGAGACACAGAAGACACAGAGACACAGAGACACAGAAGACACAGAGACACAGAGACACAGAAGACACAGAGACACAGAGACACAGACACACAGAAGACACAGAGACACAGAAGACACAGAGACACAGAGACACAGAGACACAGACACACAGAAGACACAGAGACACAGAAGACACAGAGACACAGAGACACAGAAGACACAGAGACACAGAGACACAGAAGACACAGACACACAGAAGACACAGAGACACAGAAGACACAGAGACACAGAAGACACAGAGACACAGAGACACAGAAGACACAGAGACACAGAAGACACAGAGACACAGACACACAGAAGACACAGAGACACAGAAGACACAGAGACACAGAGACACAGAAGACACAGACACACAGAAGACACAGAGACACAGAAGACACAAAGACACAGAAGACACAGAGACACAGAGACACAGAAGACACAGACACACAGACACAGAGACACAGAAGACACAGAGACACAGAAGACACAGAGACACAGAGACACAGATGACACAGACACACAGAAGACACAAAGACACAGAGACACAGAGACACAGAGACACAGAAGACACAGACACACAGACACAGAGACACAGAAGACACAAGACACAGAGACACAGAAGATACAAGACACAGAGACACAGAAGACACAGAAGACACAAGACACAGAGACACAGAAGACACAAGACACAGAGACACAGAAGACACAAGACACAGAGACACAGAGACACAGAGACACAGAAGACACAGACACACAGAAGACACAGAGACACAGAAGACACAAGACACAGAGACACAGAGACACAGAAGACACAGAGACACAGAGACACAGAAGACACAGACACACAGAAGACACAAGACACAGAGACACAGAGACACAGAAGACACAGAGATACAGAAGACACAGAAGACACAGAGACACAGAGACACAGAGACACAGAAGACACAGAGACACAGAAGACACAGAGACACAGAGACACAGAGACACAGAAGACACAGACACACAGAAGACACAGAGACACAGAAGACACAAGACACAGAGACACAGAGACACAGAAGACACAGAGATACAGAAGACACAGACACACAGAAGACACAGAGACACAGAAGACACAAGACACAGAGACACAGAAGACACAAGACACAGAGACACAGAAGACACAAGACACAGAGACACAGAAGACACAGAAGACACAAGACACAGAGACACAGAGACAAACTTCTGGGCATCAAGATGCCATTCCTACTCGTAAACAAGGTCACTAGGGTTACTATTAACCTTTGACCTTCTGTGTCAGTCTTACATGACCTTTTTTTCATAAGAACCAATGAACTTCCACCTCATAAACGCCTGACCTTCTTTAGTTTTGTGTCAGGGAAGTAAACGGCATTTACCTCCAATGTCCTTGCGGAAGCACAGTCACTAACCCATGACCTTGAAGAGCTATATGTGACCTTAAGTGGTGCTAACCAGCAGCCGCTGGCGACCTTAGCTAGTGATTGCTTGAAAAAGACATTAACTTTGCCTTAACTTACGTCCTGACTACCAGCACCAGATTAACTATCAAGGGATAACCAGGGCAGGTGATACTGTATGAAGGTCAACCTTACGTAATCCTACGTGACCATGGCCAGTAAGGTCAACCGTGCTTAACCTTGATTGACCTTACCATATGACAGGCCACACACGCTATCCACCTGAACCACTCGCCATAACGGACGGATCCTTGACATTGTTCTAGACTCAAACTTGCAGGTGAGGCGCGGAGCCTGGCCTGGCCGCTGTGCAGGATCAGTTTACAGTTAAGGTGATGAAGACAGTCTTTCCTGAGAACCTGCTCCACAGCTATTACACATCTCATCATTACCTTGCTCGAGCTAGCCAGGCGCACTCCCATCCACCACACAAGACGTGTTAAACCTGTTGGGTTTTGGTAAATTAAACGAGTTTGTTAATGTTTGCTGTTCCGCCTGGCTGGCCACGCCTACTGAGCTTTCCCAAGTGGTTATACTGAAGGTTGTAAGGTGGTTATACTGAGGGTTGTGAGGTGGTTATACTGAGGGTTGTGAGGTGGTTATACTGAGGGTTGTGAGGTGGTTATACTGAGGGTTGTGAGGTGGTTATACTGAGGGTTGTGAGGTGGTTATATTAAGGTTGTGAGGTGGTTATACTGAGGGTTGTGAGGTGGTTATACTGAGGGTTGTGAGGTGGTTATACTGAAGGTTGTAAGGTGGTTATATTAAGGGTTGTGAGGTGGTTATATTAAGGGTTGTGAGGTGGTTATACTGAAGGTTGTGAGGTGGTTATATTAAGGGTTGTGAGGTGGTTATATTAAGGGTTGTGAGGTGGTTATATTAAAGGTTGTGAGGTGGTTATACTGAGGGTTGTGAGGTGGTTATACTGGGGGTTGTGTTGGAATCAATCCTGTAATGTACAAACTGTACACGATTGGCTCACAAGGACCAAGAACTTGATAATCATAGTCAGGAACTTGTAAACACATCAGACTGGTGCCTCAGATGGGACACTTAGAGTTAAGACACATAACGCGCGTGTCGCTTGATCAACATTCAAACGTAATGTGTGTGAGGATGTCTCTGGTCACCTTGTATTGTGCAGTATGTTCATCCTTCATGGCTTCACTTGCCGTCTGAGCCTCCACCTCGGCACGTGAATCATTACTGTTCAGATAGGAATTTTCTCTGATATACGGAGCCTTGACTTCCCTCAGTCGTGCTCTTCCTCTGATGTTCAGTACAGACGAATTGTAAACCCAAGATTACACATCTTACGAGAGTAATGTGTAGGATGCACCGAATGACACCTATCAAAATTGAGGAAGTCTTTGTGATACAGACTGTACAGAAGATCCGTCCTGAGGAAAAGTATATAAAAAAAAGAAGGAGTCATTAACGAGACAAAGGCTCGTGTGATGGGGAGGCTCTGGCCTCAGCCATACACCTCGGGAACAACGATGCAATATCTCCACACAAAGGTGGACCAGCCAGCCCCGTCCTCCTGCCTGGATCCACTCCTTCCAGCTCGTCTCCCCGCGCGACACCTTCATTACGCCTGCCAAGTGGCCGCCCGGGGCCACGAAAAGTTTGTGGCGCCTCGTGAAAAGTTGAGATGAAAGGGTTATGTGGTGGGGGTCAGCCACTGCGCTGTGGTCACGTGTCACCTCCTCCCCCAGGCCGCCGTCTCTCGAACGATGACCTTACCCACCGACGCCTCCCTCGTTACCTTCCCTCCATCCCCAGTAACGCCGGGGGTCACAGGCCCAACTCCAGTAACGCTAGAGGTCACAGTCCCATGTATAGTAACACAGAGGATCACATACCAATGTCCAGTAACGCCGTGACCCACATACCTGCCGCCGCAACATGTCGTTACTACTCTCCCCGCGTAACGCCGTGGTAAGCCGTAGCAAGCCCGGGTAGAAGTATGGAGTTTGTCACACCTCAGTAACACACCGACCGTCCCGGACCCGCACTGTAACGGGTGTTATGGGAACTTGTGCTTAAAGTTCTCAGAAGTTATCGTCCATGTCTTCCCGTCAGTGTGTGTGTGTGTGTGTGTGTGTGTGTGTGTGTGTGTGTGTGTGGCCGGGGGAACAAGACTGCATGACCAGGTTCCATACGGCGAGGTTGTGCCTACAATTACTTACTTGTAACTACTGTACGGGGGGGGGGGTGTACGCTGGTGAGGGGGGGGTGTACGCTGGTGAGGGGGGGTGTACGCTGGTGAGGGGGGGTGTACGCTGGTGAGGGGGGGTGTACGCTGGTGAGGGGGGGGTGTACGCTGGTGAGGGGGGGTGTACGCTGGTGAGGGGGGGTGTACGCTGGTGAGGGGCCATCTTGGCAACATTCTCTACCGTCATACAACTTTTCTAAACGTATGTTTATTGTCTAATCATAATATCATCATTCAAGTTTTCCATTAATTTACAACTTATGACAGACTTGTTCTCTTCCATATCTTTTCTGTAACAGGTTTCCTGCTTACGTTCAGGTGTGTGTTTGTGTGTGTGTGTGTGTATGTGTGTGTGTGTGTGTGTATGTGTGTGTGTGTGTGTGTGTGTGTGTATGTGTGTGTGTGTGTGTGTGTGTGTGTGTGTGTGTGTATGTGTGTGTGCGTGTGTGTGTGTGTGTGTGTGTGCGTGTGTGTGTGTGTGTGTGTGTGTGTGTGTGTGCCAACATACCAGGTGAGCGTGTTTGCATTTCAGAGTGCGTGAGGATGTGGCTTAATGAGTGTGGAACTAGAACGTTCTCGCCTGCATGTGGTCTTGTGTGCCTGGCTGTGTCTGTGTGGGCACGAGTAGGGATGGTGGAGTGGATAAGGACGTGTGTGTGAGGTGGATGAGGAGTGAGGGGTGGATTAAGGTGTGGTTTATTTGTAGGGGTGGATGAGGGTAGTTGTTGGGGTGGATGAGTGTGGGTGATGGAGATGGATGTTGTCATGTATATCCAACTTGGCTCGCTGGGGCTGACACGCCCATACAACGTGTGGGAGATCAGGGACGGACCTGTGACCTGCATCTGGACACGGGTCATCAGGTCATCAGGTCATGTCTGTGACCTGCATCTGGGGACGGGTCTTCAGGTCATCAGATCATAGCTATGACCTATATCTGGACACAGGTTACCAGGTCATCAGTTCATGGCTGTGACTTGTATGTGGACACAGGTCATCAGTTCATGGCTGTGACCTGTATCTGGACACGGGTCATCAGGTCATCAGGTCAGGGTTGTAACCTGCATCCGGACACGGGTCATCCGTACAGCGCAACGAGAACACAACTTGGAAGGACTAGTTAGTACAATGAATATCAATAGAAAATGGAGGATCCTAAGATAGAATATCAATCATGAAGACTCTGTAAACTTTGTCTTGAAGATATACACAAAAGTCATGTTTGTACAGTTGTAGTTTGTGTACATCTATAACAATGTAAACCATTCAGGAAACATGTTAAACTGGTTTATGAAAAACTTTTTTATAGGGTCGTAAACATGTATGACGTCATTCGTTTTGTTAAGTTTGTAAAGAACTGACAAAATGTGAAAATGATTTGTTATGACAGTTTTGTTTTGGAATTGAAAGTTACATTGGACAGAACTGTCTTGCTGCCTTGTCTTCCACCTGTATGGCCACATCAAACTGTCTTGTCTTCCACCTGTATGGCCACATCAAACTGTCTTGTCTTCCACCTGTATGGCCACATCAAACTGTCTTGTCTTCCGCCTCTATGGCCACATCAAACTGTCTTGTCTTCCACCTGTATGGCCACATGAAATTGTCTTGTCTTCCACCTGTATGGCCACATCAACCAGTCTTGGCTTCCACCTGTATGGTCACATCAACCAGTCTTGGCTTCCACCTGTATGGTCATTCATAATCAATACTGGAATCCCAGTGATACACAGTAATTCAGATTCAACAGATGATCATAAACATGATCTCTGCATTAGATTCTGTGTGAAATAAAGCATAAACTGATATCTGAATGTGTAATTATGGAGAGAGAGAGAGAGAGAGAGAGAGAGAGAGAGAGAGAGAGAGAGAGAGAGAGAGAGAGAGAGAGAGAGAGAGAGAGAGAGAGAGAGAGAGAGAGAAAGAGGCAAAGAAAGCAAAAATCAGGACTGAAACACAAATATGGAAAGAGAAAGACAGACTTTAACAGACCACAACACGAGAGACAGTCTACCTTCCCTGCAGGTCACCACCACACATGAATCTTCCTCGTACAGCAAGGCTCACAATGGTGTCCATGTTGGTGTTGCTGTTGTAAACACTGCTACACCAGCTTCTCCCAGTACCCTCCAGCAGACTTCTGCTTCTCTGACTTACAAATCACTTTACAGACCTTCGCCCGTACTGATTACTCTCACTAAGTCACGCCAGCTACCATCTACCACTGTCTGTAATCACCAGTACTTCCGCCACTTGACCCACTGTACCCACTGTGAGAGACTTGTAATGAAGAATAGATTACTTCACAGTGGATCTCTCCAGTGTCTGGGATTATGTGCGACAAGAGACTCATGAGTTCTGAAGGAAGTGTTGGCGGTGGTGCGACTTCTGCTGGTATGTGGTAACTGTTAGTCCCATGTTTACGTTCGGCGTGGGTCGCTACATTGTCTTCTGCTCTGTATACTTGGATGTCGTTGTTCTGTAATATTCTAATACTTACATTGTTGTATGTCATCCCTCACTGTTATCAAGAAAAAGATTGATGGTAACAGTGAACAGCAGTGATAGCACTGTGGCGTATGCCTGAGTGGAGGGTGACAGTGATAGCCTTTGTTTATATACGTCATGACTGTCATTTTCTTAACTTATGTAAGTTTCGTTGTTTATCAGAAGAATCAGTCAGCCGAGTATGTACATTTGGAGAGATATGTCAGCGGGAGGAATTTGAGGAGGCAACGCCATGGAGTGGAGGGTCATACGTCACCCTGTGTGAGGTGGAGAGATAATGAGCGGACAGAGGGAGTAGAGAATTAGGGAGAGGATAGATGAGAGGATAGAGATGGAAGGAATTTAATGGGAAAACAGAAGAGGATCAAGTCGGCTACAGGAAGGAAACACTCCGGGAAACGGGTCGGGAGGAAAAGAAGAGAGAGCTCGGGGAAACCTGGGAAGCAGACGATGTGGGAGAGAGAGAAGGTGTAGGAAGGGAGGGGGTGGGGGAGGGAGAGAGGGAGTGGTGCTTTCTGGTCAAAGTACTGGAACAGGTACGAGAAGTTGGGTGATGGTACACCACTGGTACAGGACGGTCCAGGACTCCTCCCACAGGACTGTCCAGGACCTCATTCTTGAGAACGGTCCAGGACCTCCACCAACAGGACATACCAGGACCTCCTAGAGCATGATGTAACGTGCATCACACCGTCAGGAGGGGTAGACCTTCAGTCTAACGAACATTGTTGTAGCCTCAGGACGACAG